>NC_086155.1:111152177-111452263 GCF_035149785.1 Candoia aspera | reverse complement strand
TTTACCTTTTCGAGTGAATGTATAAGTCAACTTTTACAAATCAAGTTTCCTGCTCAGTCAAGGACTATAGTTGAAAAGCAACTGGTGATTCACCTTCTACGTGGCAAGGGGTAACTAGAAAACCATGTGTTTTCATGAATCTCTCTCTGTCTTAAGAGAAATCGAAAGAAGAAATACGAAAAACCGCTATGTTCCCCACATTGCCAAGAATGGGGAGCAGAGCAATAGTAGAAACAAGAGCAATGTTAACTACAGCGTTCTTTTAGCAGTCCCATGAGAGTTCAGAATTGACATCGAAATGCAATGTACGTCACTCATCTCGTTTTGTGCAACATCATACAGAGGCCCCATATTACCTTTTCGTGTGAATGTAGAACTCAACTTTTACAACTCAAGTTTCCTGCTCAGTCAAGGACTATAGTTGAAAAGCAACTGGTGATTCACCTTCTACGTGGCAAGGGGTAACTAGAAAACCATGTGTTTTCATGAATCTCTCTCTGTCTTAAGAGAAATCGAAAGAAGAAATACGAAAAACCGCTATGTTTCCCACATTGCCAAGAATGGGGAGCAGAGCAATAGTAGAAACAAGAGCAATGTTAACTACAGCGTTCTTTTAGCAGTCCCATGAGAGTTCAGAATTGACATCGAAATGCAATGTACGTCACTCATCTCGTTTTGTGCAACATCATACAGAGGCCCCATATTACCTTTTCGAGTGAATGTAGAAGTCAACTTTTAGAACTCAAGTTTCCTGCTCAGTCAAGGACTATAGTTGAAAAGCAACTGGTGATTCACCTTCTACGTGGCAAGGGGTAACTAGAAAACCATGTGTTTTCATGAATCTCTCTCTGTCTTAAGAGAAATCGAAAGAAGAAATACGAAAAACCGCTATGTTTCCCACATTGCCAAGAATGGGGAGCAGAGCAATAGTAGAAACAAGAGCAATGTTAACTACAGCGTTCTTTTAGCAGTCCCATGAGAGTTCAGAATTGACATCGAAATGCAGTCTACGTCACACATCTCGTTTTGTGCAACATCATACAGAGGCCCCATATTACCTTTTCGAGTGAATGTAGAAGTCAACTTTTAGAACTCAAGTTTCCTGCTCAGTCAAACACTCTAGTTGAAAAGCAACTGGTGATTCACCTTCTACGTGGCAAGGGGTAACTAGAAAACCATGTGTTTTCATGAATCTCTCTCTGTCTTAAGAGAAATCGAAAGAAGAAATACGAAAAACCGCTATGTTTCCCACATTGCCAAGAATGGGGAGCAGAGCAATAGTAGAAACAAGAGCAATGTTAACTACAGCGTTCTTTTAGCAGTCCCATGAGAGTTCAGAATTGACATCGAAATGCAGTCTACGTCACACATCTCGTTTTGTGCAACATCATACAGAGGCCCCATATTACCTTTTCGAGTGAATGTATAAGTCAACTTTTACAAATCAAGTTTCCTGCTCAGTCAAGGACTATAGTTGAAAAGCAACTGGTGATTCACCTTCTACGTGGCAAGGGGTAACTAGAAAACCATGTGTTTTCATGAATCTCTCTCTGTCTTAAGAGAAATCGAAAGAAGAAATACGAAAAACCGCTATGTTTCCCACATTGCCAAGAATGGGGAGCAGAGCAATAGTAGAAACAAGAGCAATGTTAACTACAGCGTTCTTTTAGCAGTCCCATGAGAGTTCAGAATTGACATCGAAATGCAGTCTACGTCACACATATCGTTTTGTGCAACATCATACAGAGGCCCCATATTACCTTTTCGAGTGAATGTATAAGTCAACTTTTACAAATCAAGTTTCCTGCTCAGTCAAGGACTATAGTTGAAAAGCAACTGGTGATTCACCTTCTACGTGGCAAGGGGTAACTAGAAAACCATGTGTTTTCATGAATCTCTCTCTGTCTTAAGAGAAATCGAAAGAAGAAATACGAAAAACCGCTATGTTCCCCACATTGCCAAGAATGGGGAGCAGAGCAATAGTAGAAACAAGAGCAATGTTAACTACAGCGTTCTTTTAGCAGTCCCATGAGAGTTCAGAATTGACATCGAAATGCAATGTACGTCACTCATCTCGTTTTGTGCAACATCATACAGAGGCCCCATATTACCTTTTCGAGTGAATGTAGAAGTCAACTTTTAGAACTCAAGTTTCCTGCTCAGTCAAGGACTATAGTTGAAAAGCAACTGGTGATTCACCTTCTACGTGGCAAGGGGTAACTAGAAAACCATGTGTTTTCATGAATCTCTCTCTGTCTTAAGAGAAATCGAAAGAAGAAATACGAAAAACCGCTATGTTCCCCACATTGCCAAGAATGGGGAGCAGAGCAATAGTAGAAACAAGAGCAATGTTAACTACAGCGTTCTTTTAGCAGTCCCATGAGAGTTCAGAATTGACATCGAAATGCAATGTACGTCACTCATCTCGTTTTGTGCAACATCATACAGAGGCCCCATATTACCTTTTCGTGTGAATGTAGAACTCAACTTTTACAACTCAAGTTTCCTGCTCAGTCAAGGACTATAGTTGAAAAGCAACTGGTGATTCACCTTCTACGTGGCAAGGGGTAACTAGAAAACCATGTGTTTTCATGAATCTCTCTCTGTCTTAAGAGAAATCGAAAGAAGAAATACGAAAAACCGCTATGTTTCCCACATTGCCAAGAATGGGGAGCAGAGCAATAGTAGAAACAAGAGCAATGTTAACTACAGCGTTCTTTTAGCAGTCCCATGAGAGTTCAGAATTGACATCGAAATGCAATGTACGTCACTCATCTCGTTTTGTGCAACATCATACAGAGGCCCCATATTACCTTTTCGAGTGAATGTAGAAGTCAACTTTTAGAACTCAAGTTTCCTGCTCAGTCAAGGACTATAGTTGAAAAGCAACTGGTGATTCACCTTCTACGTGGCAAGGGGTAACTAGAAAACCATGTGTTTTCATGAATCTCTCTCTGTCTTAAGAGAAATCGAAAGAAGAAATACGAAAAACCGCTATGTTTCCCACATTGCCAAGAATGGGGAGCAGAGCAATAGTAGAAACAAGAGCAATGTTAACTACAGCGTTCTTTTAGCAGTCCCATGAGAGTTCAGAATTGACATCGAAATGCAGTCTACGTCACACATCTCGTTTTGTGCAACATCATACAGAGGCCCCATATTACCTTTTCGAGTGAATGTAGAAGTCAACTTTTACAACTCAAGTTTCCTGCTCAGTCAAGGACTATAGTTGAAAAGCAACTGGTGATTCACCTTCTACGTGGCAAGGGGTAACTAGAAAACCATGTGTTTTCATGAATCTCTCTCTGTCTTAAGAGAAATCGAAAGAAGAAATACGAAAAACCGCTATGTTTCCCACATTGCCAAGAATGGGGAGCAGAGCAATAGTAGAAACAAGAGCAATGTTAACTACAGCGTTCTTTTAGCAGTCCCATGAGAGTTCAGAATTGACATCGAAATGCAGTCTACGTCACACATATCGTTTTGTGCAACATCATACAGAGGCCCCATATTACCTTTTCGAGTGAATGTATAAGTCAACTTTTACAAATCAAGTTTCCTGCTCAGTCAAGGACTATAGTTGAAAAGCAACTGGTGATTCACCTTCTACGTGGCAAGGGGTAACTAGAAAACCATGTGTTTTCATGAATCTCTCTCTGTCTTAAGAGAAATCGAAAGAAGAAATACGAAAAACCGCTATGTTTCCCACATTGCCAAGAATGGGGAGCAGAGCAATAGTAGAAACAAGAGCAATGTTAACTACAGCGTTCTTTTAGCAGTCCCATGAGAGTTCAGAATTGACATCGAAATGCAATGTACGTCACTCATCTCGTTTTGTGCAACATCATACAGAGGCCCCATATTACCTTTTCGAGTGAATGTAGAAGTCAACTTTTACAACTCAAGTTTCCTGCTCAGTCAAGGACTATAGTTGAAAAGCAACTGGTGATTCACCTTCTACGTGGCAAGGGGTAACTAGAAAACCATGTGTTTTCATGAATCTCTCTCTGTCTTAAGAGAAATCGAAAGAAGAAATACGAAAAACCGCTATGTTCCCCACATTGCCAGGAATGGGGAGGAGAGCAATAGTAGAAACAAGAGCAATGTTAACTACAGCGTTCTTTTAGCAGTCCCATGAGAGTTCAGAATTGACATCGAAATGCAATGTACGTCACTGATCTCGTTTTGTGCAACATCATACAGAGGCCCCATATTACCTTTTCGAGTGAATGTAGAAGTCAACTTTTACAACTCAAGTTTCCTGCTCAGTCAAGGACTATAGTTGAAAAGCAACTGGTGATTCACCTTCTACGTGGCAAGGGGTAACTAGAAAACCATGTGTTTTCATGAATCTCTCTCTGTCTTAAGAGAAATCGAAAGAAGAAATACGAAAAACCGCTATGTTTCCCACATTGCCAAGAATGGGGAGCAGAGCAATAGTAGAAACAAGAGCAATGTTAACTACAGCGTTCTTTTAGCAGTCCCATGAGAGTTCAGAATTGACATCGAAATGCAATGTACGTCACTCATCTCGTTTTGTGCAACATCATACAGAGGCCCCATATTACCTTTTCGAGTGAATGTAGAAGTCAACTTTTACAACTCAAGTTTCCTGCTCAGTCAAGGACTATAGTTGAAAAGCAACTGGTGATTCACCTTCTACGTGGCAAGGGGTAACTAGACAACCATGTGTTTTCATGAATCTCTCTCTGTCTTAAGAGAAATCGAAAGAAGAAATACGAAAAACCGCTATGTTTCCCACATTGCCAAGAATGGGGAGCAGAGCAATAGTAGAAACAAGAGCAATGTTAACTACAGCGTTCTTTTAGCAGTCCCATGAGAGTTCAGAATTGACATCGAAATGCAATGTACGTTACTCATCTCGTTTTGTGCAACATCATACAGAGGCCCCATATTACCTTTTCGAGTGAATGTAGAAGTCAACTTTTACAACTCAAGTTTCCTGCTCAGTCAAGGACTATAGTTGAAAAGCAACTGGTGATTCACCTTCTACGTGGCAAGGGGTAACTAGAAAACCATGTGTTTTCATGAATCTCTCTCTGTCTTAAGAGAAATCGAAAGAAGAAATACGAAAAACCGCTATGTTCCCCACATTGCCAAGAATGGGGAGCAGAGCAATAGTAGAAACAAGAGCAATGTTAACTACAGCATTCTTTTAGCAGTCCCATGAGAGTTCAGAATTGACATCGAAATGCAATGTACGTCACTCATCTCGTTTTGTGCAACATCATACAGAGGCCCCATATTACCTTTTCGAGTGAATGTAGAAGTCAACTTTTACAACTCAAGTTTCCTGCTCAGTCAAGGACTATAGTTGAAAAGCAACTGGTGATTCACCTTCTACGTGGCAAGCGGTAACTAGAAAACCATGTGTTTTCATGAATCTCTCTCTGTCTTAAGAGAAATCGAAAGAAGAAATACGAAAAACCGCTATGTTCCCCACATTGCCAAGAATGGGGAGCAGAGCAATAGTAGAAACAAGAGCAATGTTAACTACAGCGTTCTTTTAGCAGTCCCATGAGAGTTCAGAATTGACATCGAAATGCAATGTACGTCACTCATCTCGTTTTGTGCAACATCATACAGAGGCCCCATATTACCTTTTCGAGTGAATGTAGAAGTCAACTTTTAGAACTCAAGTTTCCTGCTCAGTCAAACACTATAGTTGAAAAGCAACTGGTGATTCACCTTCTACGTGGCAAGGGGTAACTAGAAAACCATGTGTTTTCATGAATCTCTCTCTGTCTTAAGAGAAATCGAAAGAAGAAATACGAAAAACCGCTATGTTTCCCACATTGCCAAGAATGGGGAGCAGAGCAATAGCAGAAACAAGAGCAATGTTAACTACAGCGTTCTTTTAGCAGTCCCATGAGAGTTCAGAATTGACATCGAAATGCAGTCTACGTCACACATCTCGTTTTGTGCAACATCATACAGAGGCCCCATATTACCTTTTCGAGTGAATGTAGAAGTCAACTTTTACAACTCAAGTTTCCTGCTCAGTCAAGGACTATAGTTGAAAAGCAACTGGTGATTCACCTTCTACGTGGCAAGGGGTAACTAGAAAACCATGTGTTTTCATGAATCTCTCTCTGTCTTAAGAGAAATCGAAAGAAGAAATACGAAAAACCGCTATGTTCCCCACATTGCCAAGAATGGGGAGCAGAGCAATAGTAGAAACAAGAGCAATGTTAACTACAGCGTTCTTTTAGCAGTCCCATGAGAGTTCAGAATTGACATCGAAATGCAATGTACGTTACTCATCTCGTTTTGTGCAACATCATACAGAGGCCCCATATTACCTTTTCGAGTGAATGTAGAAGTCAACTTTTAGAACTCAAGTTTCCTGCTCAGTCAAGGACTATAGTTGAAAAGCAACTGGTGATTCACCTTCTACGTGGCAAGGGGTAACTAGAAAACCATGTGTTTTCATGAATCTCTCTCTGTCTTAAGAGAAATCGAAAGAAGAAATACGAAAAACCGCTATGTTCCCCACATTGCCAAGAATGGGGAGCAGAGCAATAGTAGAAACAAGAGCAATGTTAACTACAGTGTTCTTTTAGCAGTCCCATGAGAGTTCAGAATTGACATCGAAATGCAATGTACGTCACTCATCTCGTTTTGTGCAACATCATACAGAGGCCCCATATTACCTTTTCGAGTGAATGTAGAAGTCAACTTTTAGAACTCAAGTTTCCTGCTCAGTCAAACACTATAGTTGAAAAGCAACTGGTGATTCACCTTCTACGTGGCAAGGGGTAACTAGAAAACCATGTGTTTTCATGAATCTCTCTCTGTCTTAAGAGAAATCGAAAGAAGAAATACGAAAAACCGCTATGTTCCCCACATTGCCAAGAATGGGGAGCAGAGCAATAGCAGAAACAAGAGCAATGTTAACTACAGCGTTCTTTTAGCAGTCCCATGAGAGTTCAGAATTGACATCGAAATGCAATGTACGTCACTCATCTCGTTTTGTGCAACATCATACAGAGGCCCCATATTACCTTTTCGAGTGAATGTAGAAGTCAACTTTTAGAACTCAAGTTTCCTGCTCAGTCAAACACTATAGTTGAAAAGCAACTGGTGATTCACCTTCTACGTGGCAAGGGGTAACTAGAAAACCATGTGTTTTCATGAATCTCTCTCTGTCTTAAGAGAAATCGAAAGAAGAAATACGAAAAACCGCTATGTTTCCCACATTGCCAAGAATGGGGAGCAGAGCAATAGTAGAAACAAGAGCAATGTTAACTACAGCGTTCTTTTAGCAGTCCCATGAGAGTTCAGAATTGACATCGAAATGCAGTCTACGTCACACATCTCGTTTTGTGCAACATCATACAGAGGCCCCATATTACCTTTTCGAGTGAATGTAGAAGTCAACTTTTACAACTCAAGTTTCCTGCTCAGTCAAGGACTATAGTTGAAAAGCAACTGGTGATTCACCTTCTACGTGGCAAGGGGTAACTAGAAAACCATGTGTTTTCATGAATCTCTCTCTGTCTTAAGAGAAATCGAAAGAAGAAATACGAAAAACCGCTATGTTTCCCACATTGCCAAGAATGGGGAGCAGAGCAATAGTAGAAACAAGAGCAATGTTAACTACAGCGTTCTTTTAGCAGTCCCATGAGAGTTCAGAATTGACATCGAAATGCAATGTACGTCACTCATCTCGTTTTGTGCAACATCATACAGAGGCCCCATATTACCTTTTCGAGTGAATGTAGAAGTCAACTTTTAGAACTCAAGTTTCCTGCTCAGTCAAGGACTATAGTTGAAAAGCAACTGGTGATTCACCTTCTACGTGGCAAGGGGTAACTAGAAAACCATGTGTTTTCATGAATCTCTCTCTGTCTTAAGAGAAATCGAAAGAAGAAATACGAAAAACCGCTATGTTCCCCACATTGCCAAGAATGGGGAGCAGAGCAATAGTAGAAACAAGAGCAATGTTAACTACAGCGTTCTTTTAGCAGTCCCATGAGAGTTCAGAATTGACATCGAAATGCAATGTACGTCACTCATCTCGTTTTGTGCAACATCATACAGAGGCCCCATATTACCTTTTCGAGTGAATGTAGAAGTCAACTTTTAGAACTCAAGTTTCCTGCTCAGTCAAACACTATAGTTGAAAAGCAACTGGTGATTCACCTTCTACGTGGCAAGGGGTAACTAGAAAACCATGTGTTTTCATGAATCTCTCTCTGTCTTAAGAGAAATCGAAAGAAGAAATACGAAAAACCGCTATGTTTCCCACATTGCCAAGAATGGGGAGCAGAGCAATAGTAGAAACAAGAGCAATGTTAACTACAGCGTTCTTTTAGCAGTCCCATGAGAGTTCAGAATTGACATCGAAATGCAATGTACGTCACTCATCTCGTTTTGTGCAACATCATACAGAGGCCCCATATTACCTTTTCGAGTGAATGTAGAAGTCAACTTTTAGAACTCAAGTTTCCTGCTCAGTCAAACACTCTAGTTGAAAAGCAACTGGTGATTCACCTTCTACGTGGCAAGGGGTAACTAGAAAACCATGTGTTTTCATGAATCTCTCTCTGTCTTAAGAGAAATCGAAAGAAGAAATACGAAAAACCGCTATGTTTCCCACATTGCCAAGAATGGGGAGCAGAGCAATAGTAGAAACAAGAGCAATGTTAACTACAGCGTTCTTTTAGCAGTCCCATGAGAGTTCAGAATTGACATCGAAATGCAATGTACGTCACTCATCTCGTTTTGTGCAACATCATACAGAGGCCCCATATTACCTTTTCGAGTGAATGTAGAAGTCAACTTTTAGAACTCAAGTTTCCTGCTCAGTCAAGGACTATAGTTGAAAAGCAACTGGTGATTCACCTTCTACGTGGCAAGGGGTAACTAGAAAACCATGTGTTTTCATGAATCTCTCTCTGTCTTAAGAGAAATCGAAAGAAGAAATACGAAAAACCGCTATGTTCCCCACATTGCCAAGAATGGGGAGCAGAGCAATAGTAGAAACAAGAGCAATGTTAACTACAGCGTTCTTTTAGCAGTCCCATGAGAGTTCAGAATTGACATCGAAATGCAATGTACGTCACTCATCTCGTTTTGTGCAACATCATACAGAGGCCCCATATTACCTTTTCGAGTGAATGTAGAAGTCAACTTTTAGAACTCAAGTTTCCTGCTCAGTCAAACACTATAGTTGAAAAGCAACTGGTGATTCACCTTCTACGTGGCAAGGGGTAACTAGAAAACCATGTGTTTTCATGAATCTCTCTCTGTCTTAAGAGAAATCGAAAGAAGAAATACGAAAAACCGCTATGTTTCCCACATTGCCAAGAATGGGGAGCAGAGCAATAGTAGAAACAAGAGCAATGTTAACTACAGCGTTCTTTTAGCAGTCCCATGAGAGTTCAGAATTGACATCGAAATGCAATGTACGTCACTCATCTCGTTTTGTGCAACATCATACAGAGGCCCCATATTACCTTTTCGAGTGAATGTAGAAGTCAACTTTTAGAACTCAAGTTTCCTGCTTAGTCAAACACTCTAGTTGAAAAGCAACTGGTGATTCACCTTCTACGTGGCAAGGGGTAACTAGAAAACCATGTGTTTTCATGAATCTCTCTCTGTCTTAAGATAAATCGAAAGAAGAAATACGAAAAACCGCTATGTTTCCCACATTGCCAAGAATGGGGAGCAGAGCAATAGTAGAAACAAGAGCAATGTTAACTACAGCGTTCTTTTAGCAGTCCCATGAGAGTTCAGAATTGACATCGAAATGCAGTCTACGTCACACATCTCGTTTTGTGCAACATCATACAGAGGCCCCATATTACCTTTTCGAGTGAATGTAGAATTCAACTTTTAGAACTCAAGTTTCCTGCTCAGTCAAGGACTATAGTTGAAAAGCAACTGGTGATTCACCTTCTACGTGGCAAGGGGTAACTAGAAAACCATGTGTTTTCATGAATCTCTCTCTGTCTTAAGAGAAATCGAAAGAAGAAATACGAAAAACCGCTATGTTCCCCACATTGCCAAGAATGGGGAGCAGAGCAATAGTAGAAACAAGAGCAATGTTAACTACAGCGTTCTTTTAGCAGTCCCATGAGAGTTCAGAATTGACATCGAAATGCAATGTACGTCACTCATCTCGTTTTGTGCAACATCATACAGAGGCCCCATATTACCTTTTCGAGTGAATGTAGAAGTCAACTTTTAGAACTCAAATTTCCTGCTCAGTCAAACACTATAGTTGAAAAGCAACTGGTGATTCACCTTCTACGTGGCAAGGGGTAACTAGAAAACCATGTGTTTTCATGAATCTCTCTCTGTCTTAAGAGAAATCGAAAGAAGAAATACGAAAAACCGCTATGTTTCCCACATTGCCAAGAATGGGGAGCAGAGCAATAGTAGAAACAAGAGCAATGTTAACTACAGCGTTCTTTTAGCAGTCCCATGAGAGTTCAGAATTGACATCGAAATGCAATGTACGTCACTCATCTCGTTTTGTGCAACATCATACAGAGGCCCCATATTACCTTTTCGAGTGAATGTAGAAGTCAACTTTTAGAACTCAAGTTTCCTGCTCAGTCAAGGACTATAGTTGAAAAGCAACTGGTGATTCACCTTCTACGTGGCAAGGGGTAACTAGAAAACCATGTGTTTTCATGAATCTCTCTCTGTCTTAAGAGAAATCGAAAGAAGAAATACGAAAAACCGCTATGTTCCCCACATTGCCAAGAATGGGGAGCAGAGCAATAGTAGAAACAAGAGCAATGTTAACTACAGCGTTCTTTTAGCAGTCCCATGAGAGTTCAGAATTGACATCGAAATGCAATGTACGTCACTCATCTCGTTTTGTGCAACATCATACAGAGGCCCCATATTACCTTTTCGAGTGAATGTAGAAGTCAACTTTTAGAACTCAAGTTTCCTGCTCAGTCAAACACTCTAGTTGAAAAGCAACTGGTGATTCACCTTCTACGTGGCAAGGGGTAACTAGAAAACCATGTGTTTTCATGAATCTCTCTCTGTCTTAAGAGAAATCGAAAGAAGAAATACGAAAAACCGCTATGTTTCCCACATTGCCAAGAATGGGGAGCAGAGCAATAGTAGAAACAAGAGCAATGTTAACTACAGCGTTCTTTTAGCAGTCCCATGAGAGTTCAGAATTGACATCGAAATGCAATGTACGTCACTCATCTCGTTTTGTGCAACATCATACAGAGGCCCCATATTACCTTTTCGAGTGAATGTAGAAGTCAACTTTTAGAACTCAAGTTTCCTGCTCAGTCAAACACTCTAGTTGAAAAGCAACTGGTGATTCACCTTCTACGTGGCAAGGGGTAACTAGAAAACCATGTGTTTTCATGAATCTCTCTCTGTCTTAAGATAAATCGAAAGAAGAAATACGAAAAACCGCTATGTTCCCCACATTGCCAAGAATGGGGAGCAGAGCAATAGTAGAAACAAGAGCAATGTTAACTACAGCGTTCTTTTAGCAGTCCCATGAGAGTTCAGAATTGACATCGAAATGCAATGTACGTCACTCATCTCGTTTTGTGCAACATCATACAGAGGCCCCATATTACCTTTTCGAGTGAATGTAGAAGTCAACTTTTAGAACTCAAGTTTCCTGCTCAGTCAAACACTATAGTTGAAAAGCAACTGGTGATTCACCTTCTACGTGGCAAGGGGTAACTAGAAAACCATGTGTTTTCATGAATCTCTCTCTGTCTTAAGAGAAATCGAAAGAAGAAATACGAAAAACCGCTATGTTTCCCACATTGCCAAGAATGGGGAGCAGAGCAATAGCAGAAACAAGAGCAATGTTAACTACAGCGTTCTTTTAGCAGTCCCATGAGAGTTCAGAATTGACATCGAAATGCAGTCTACGTCACACATCTCGTTTTGTGCAACATCATACAGAGGCCCCATATTACCTTTTCGAGTGAATGTAGAAGTCAACTTTTACAACTCAAGTTTCCTGCTCAGTCAAGGACTATAGTTGAAAAGCAACTGGTGATTCACCTTCTACGTGGCAAGGGGTAACTAGAAAACCATGTGTTTTCATGAATCTCTCTCTGTCTTAAGAGAAATCGAAAGAAGAAATACGAAAAACCGCTATGTTCCCCACATTGCCAAGAATGGGGAGCAGAGCAATAGTAGAAACAAGAGCAATGTTAACTACAGCGTTCTTTTAGCAGTCCCATGAGAGTTCAGAATTGACATCGAAATGCAATGTACGTTACTCATCTCGTTTTGTGCAACATCATACAGAGGCCCCATATTACCTTTTCGAGTGAATGTAGAAGTCAACTTTTAGAACTCAAGTTTCCTGCTCAGTCAAGGACTATAGTTGAAAAGCAACTGGTGATTCACCTTCTACGTGGCAAGGGGTAACTAGAAAACCATGTGTTTTCATGAATCTCTCTCTGTCTTAAGAGAAATCGAAAGAAGAAATACGAAAAACCGCTATGTTCCCCACATTGCCAAGAATGGGGAGCAGAGCAATAGTAGAAACAAGAGCAATGTTAACTACAGTGTTCTTTTAGCAGTCCCATGAGAGTTCAGAATTGACATCGAAATGCAATGTACGTCACTCATCTCGTTTTGTGCAACATCATACAGAGGCCCCATATTACCTTTTCGAGTGAATGTAGAAGTCAACTTTTAGAACTCAAGTTTCCTGCTCAGTCAAACACTATAGTTGAAAAGCAACTGGTGATTCACCTTCTACGTGGCAAGGGGTAACTAGAAAACCATGTGTTTTCATGAATCTCTCTCTGTCTTAAGAGAAATCGAAAGAAGAAATACGAAAAACCGCTATGTTCCCCACATTGCCAAGAATGGGGAGCAGAGCAATAGCAGAAACAAGAGCAATGTTAACTACAGCGTTCTTTTAGCAGTCCCATGAGAGTTCAGAATTGACATCGAAATGCAATGTACGTCACTCATCTCGTTTTGTGCAACATCATACAGAGGCCCCATATTACCTTTTCGAGTGAATGTAGAAGTCAACTTTTAGAACTCAAGTTTCCTGCTCAGTCAAACACTATAGTTGAAAAGCAACTGGTGATTCACCTTCTACGTGGCAAGGGGTAACTAGAAAACCATGTGTTTTCATGAATCTCTCTCTGTCTTAAGAGAAATCGAAAGAAGAAATACGAAAAACCGCTATGTTTCCCACATTGCCAAGAATGGGGAGCAGAGCAATAGTAGAAACAAGAGCAATGTTAACTACAGCGTTCTTTTAGCAGTCCCATGAGAGTTCAGAATTGACATCGAAATGCAGTCTACGTCACACATCTCGTTTTGTGCAACATCATACAGAGGCCCCATATTACCTTTTCGAGTGAATGTAGAAGTCAACTTTTACAACTCAAGTTTCCTGCTCAGTCAAGGACTATAGTTGAAAAGCAACTGGTGATTCACCTTCTACGTGGCAAGGGGTAACTAGAAAACCATGTGTTTTCATGAATCTCTCTCTGTCTTAAGAGAAATCGAAAGAAGAAATACGAAAAACCGCTATGTTTCCCACATTGCCAAGAATGGGGAGCAGAGCAATAGTAGAAACAAGAGCAATGTTAACTACAGCGTTCTTTTAGCAGTCCCATGAGAGTTCAGAATTGACATCGAAATGCAATGTACGTCACTCATCTCGTTTTGTGCAACATCATACAGAGGCCCCATATTACCTTTTCGAGTGAATGTAGAAGTCAACTTTTAGAACTCAAGTTTCCTGCTCAGTCAAGGACTATAGTTGAAAAGCAACTGGTGATTCACCTTCTACGTGGCAAGGGGTAACTAGAAAACCATGTGTTTTCATGAATCTCTCTCTGTCTTAAGAGAAATCGAAAGAAGAAATACGAAAAACCGCTATGTTCCCCACATTGCCAAGAATGGGGAGCAGAGCAATAGTAGAAACAAGAGCAATGTTAACTACAGCGTTCTTTTAGCAGTCCCATGAGAGTTCAGAATTGACATCGAAATGCAATGTACGTCACTCATCTCGTTTTGTGCAACATCATACAGAGGCCCCATATTACCTTTTCGAGTGAATGTAGAAGTCAACTTTTAGAACTCAAGTTTCCTGCTCAGTCAAACACTATAGTTGAAAAGCAACTGGTGATTCACCTTCTACGTGGCAAGGGGTAACTAGAAAACCATGTGTTTTCATGAATCTCTCTCTGTCTTAAGAGAAATCGAAAGAAGAAATACGAAAAACCGCTATGTTCCCCACATTGCCAAGAATGGGGAGCAGAGCAATAGCAGAAACAAGAGCAATGTTAACTACAGCGTTCTTTTAGCAGTCCCATGAGAGTTCAGAATTGACATCGAAATGCAATGTACGTCACTCATCTCGTTTTGTGCAACATCATACAGAGGCCCCATATTACCTTTTCGAGTGAATGTAGAAGTCAACTTTTAGAACTCAAGTTTCCTGCTCAGTCAAACACTATAGTTGAAAAGCAACTGGTGATTCACCTTCTACGTGGCAAGGGGTAACTAGAAAACCATGTGTTTTCATGAATCTCTCTCTGTCTTAAGAGAAATCGAAAGAAGAAATACGAAAAACCGCTATGTTTCCCACATTGCCAAGAATGGGGAGCAGAGCAATAGTAGAAACAAGAGCAATGTTAACTACAGCGTTCTTTTAGCAGTCCCATGAGAGTTCAGAATTGACATCGAAATGCAATGTACGTCACTCATCTCGTTTTGTGCAACATCATACAGAGGCCCCATATTACCTTTTCGAGTGAATGTAGAAGTCAACGTTTAGAACTCAAGTTTCCTGCTCAGTCAAACACTCTAGTTGAAAAGCAACTGGTGATTCACCTTCTACGTGGCAAGGGGTAACTAGAAAACCATGTGTTTTCATGAATCTCTCTCTGTCTTAAGAGAAATCGAAAGAAGAAATACGAAAAACCGCTATGTTCCCCACATTGCCAAGAATGGGGAGCAGAGCAATAGTAGAAACAAGAGCAATGTTAACTACAGCGTTCTTTTAGCAGTCCCATGAGAGTTCAGAATTGACATCGAAATGCAATGTACGTCACTCATCTCGTTTTGTGCAACATCATACAGAGGCCCCATATTACCTTTTCGAGTGAATGTAGAAGTCAACTTTTAGAACTCAAGTTTCCTGCTCAGTCAAACACTATAGTTGAAAAGCAACTGGTGATTCACCTTCTACGTGGCAAGGGGTAACTAGAAAACCATGTGTTTTCATGAATCTCTCTCTGTCTTAAGAGAAATCGAAAGAAGAAATACGAAAAACCGCTATGTTTCCCACATTGCCAAGAATGGGGAGCAGAGCAATAGTAGAAACAAGAGCAATGTTAACTACAGCGTTCTTTTAGCAGTCCCATGAGAGTTCAGAATTGACATCGAAATGCAATGTACGTCACTCATCTCGTTTTGTGCAACATCATACAGAGGCCCCATATTACCTTTTCGAGTGAATGTAGAAGTCAACTTTTAGAACTCAAGTTTCCTGCTCAGTCAAACACTCTAGTTGAAAAGCAACTGGTGATTCACCTTCTACGTGGCAAGGGGTAACTAGAAAACCATGTGTTTTCATGAATCTCTCTCTGTCTTAAGATAAATCGAAAGAAGAAATACGAAAAACCGCTATGTTTCCCACATTGCCAAGAATGGGGAGCAGAGCAATAGTAGAAACAAGAGCAATGTTAACTACAGCGTTCTTTTAGCAGTCCCATGAGAGTTCAGAATTGACATCGAAATGCAGTCTACGTCACACATCTCGTTTTGTGCAACATCATACAGAGGCCCCATATTACCTTTTCGAGTGAATGTAGAATTCAACTTTTAGAACTCAAGTTTCCTGCTCAGTCAAGGACTATAGTTGAAAAGCAACTGGTGATTCACCTTCTACGTGGCAAGGGGTAACTAGAAAACCATGTGTTTTCATGAATCTCTCTCTGTCTTAAGAGAAATCGAAAGAAGAAATACGAAAAACCGCTATGTTCCCCACATTGCCAAGAATGGGGAGCAGAGCAATAGTAGAAACAAGAGCAATGTTAACTACAGCGTTCTTTTAGCAGTCCCATGAGAGTTCAGAATTGACATCGAAATGCAATGTACGTCACTCATCTCGTTTTGTGCAACATCATACAGAGGCCCCATATTACCTTTTCGAGTGAATGTAGAAGTCAACTTTTAGAACTCAAGTTTCCTGCTCAGTCAAACACTATAGTTGAAAAGCAACTGGTGATTCACCTTCTACGTGGCAAGGGGTAACTAGAAAACCATGTGTTTTCATGAATCTCTCTCTGTCTTAAGAGAAATCGAAAGAAGAAATACGAAAAACCGCTATGTTCCCCACATTGCCAAGAATGGGGAGCAGAGCAATAGCAGAAACAAGAGCAATGTTAACTACAGCGTTCTTTTAGCAGTCCCATGAGAGTTCAGAATTGACATCGAAATGCAATGTACGTCACTCATCTCGTTTTGTGCAACATCATACAGAGGCCCCATATTACCTTTTCGAGTGAATGTAGAAGTCAACTTTTAGAACTCAAGTTTCCTGCTCAGTCAAACACTATAGTTGAAAAGCAACTGGTGATTCACCTTCTACGTGGCAAGGGGTAACTAGAAAACCATGTGTTTTCATGAATCTCTCTCTGTCTTAAGAGAAATCGAAAGAAGAAATACGAAAAACCGCTATGTTTCCCACATTGCCAAGAATGGGGAGCAGAGCAATAGTAGAAACAAGAGCAATGTTAACTACAGCGTTCTTTTAGCAGTCCCATGAGAGTTCAGAATTGACATCGAAATGCAGTCTACGTCACACATCTCGTTTTGTGCAACATCATACAGAGGCCCCATATTACCTTTTCGAGTGAATGTAGAAGTCAACTTTTACAACTCAAGTTTCCTGCTCAGTCAAGGACTATAGTTGAAAAGCAACTGGTGATTCACCTTCTACGTGGCAAGGGGTAACTAGAAAACCATGTGTTTTCATGAATCTCTCTCTGTCTTAAGAGAAATCGAAAGAAGAAATACGAAAAACCGCTATGTTTCCCACATTGCCAAGAATGGGGAGCAGAGCAATAGTAGAAACAAGAGCAATGTTAACTACAGCGTTCTTTTAGCAGTCCCATGAGAGTTCAGAATTGACATCGAAATGCAATGTACGTCACTCATCTCGTTTTGTGCAACATCATACAGAGGCCCCATATTACCTTTTCGAGTGAATGTAGAAGTCAACTTTTAGAACTCAAGTTTCCTGCTCAGTCAAGGACTATAGTTGAAAAGCAACTGGTGATTCACCTTCTACGTGGCAAGGGGTAACTAGAAAACCATGTGTTTTCATGAATCTCTCTCTGTCTTAAGAGAAATCGAAAGAAGAAATACGAAAAACCGCTATGTTCCCCACATTGCCAAGAATGGGGAGCAGAGCAATAGTAGAAACAAGAGCAATGTTAACTACAGCGTTCTTTTAGCAGTCCCATGAGAGTTCAGAATTGACATCGAAATGCAATGTACGTCACTCATCTCGTTTTGTGCAACATCATACAGAGGCCCCATATTACCTTTTCGAGTGAATGTAGAAGTCAACTTTTAGAACTCAAGTTTCCTGCTCAGTCAAACACTATAGTTGAAAAGCAACTGGTGATTCACCTTCTACGTGGCAAGGGGTAACTAGAAAACCATGTGTTTTCATGAATCTCTCTCTGTCTTAAGAGAAATCGAAAGAAGAAATACGAAAAACCGCTATGTTTCCCACATTGCCAAGAATGGGGAGCAGAGCAATAGTAGAAACAAGAGCAATGTTAACTACAGCGTTCTTTTAGCAGTCCCATGAGAGTTCAGAATTGACATCGAAATGCAATGTACGTCACTCATCTCGTTTTGTGCAACATCATACAGAGGCCCCATATTACCTTTTCGAGTGAATGTAGAAGTCAACTTTTAGAACTCAAGTTTCCTGCTCAGTCAAGGACTATAGTTGAAAAGCAACTGGTGATTCACCTTCTACGTGGCAAGGGGTAACTAGAAAACCATGTGTTTTCATGAATCTCTCTCTGTCTTAAGAGAAATCGAAAGAAGAAATACGAAAAACCGCTATGTTTCCCACATTGCCAAGAATGGGGAGCAGAGCAATAGTAGAAACAAGAGCAATGTTAACTACAGCGTTCTTTTAGCAGTCCCATGAGAGTTCAGAATTGACATCGAAATGCAATGTACGTCACTCATCTCGTTTTGTGCAACATCATACAGAGGCCCCATATTACCTTTTCGAGTGAATGTAGAAGTCAACGTTTAGAACTCAAGTTTCCTGCTCAGTCAAACACTCTAGTTGAAAAGCAACTGGTGATTCACCTTCTACGTGGCAAGGGGTAACTAGAAAACCATGTGTTTTCATGAATCTCTCTCTGTCTTAAGAGAAATCGAAAGAAGAAATACGAAAAACCGCTATGTTCCCCACATTGCCAAGAATGGGGAGCAGAGCAATAGTAGAAACAAGAGCAATGTTAACTACAGCGTTCTTTTAGCAGTCCCATGAGAGTTCAGAATTGACATCGAAATGCAATGTACGTCACTCATCTCGTTTTGTGCAACATCATACAGAGGCCCCATATTACCTTTTCGAGTGAATGTAGAAGTCAACTTTTAGAACTCAAGTTTCCTGCTCAGTCAAACACTATAGTTGAAAAGCAACTGGTGATTCACCTTCTACGTGGCAAGGGGTAACTAGAAAACCATGTGTTTTCATGAATCTCTCTCTGTCTTAAGAGAAATCGAAAGAAGAAATACGAAAAACCGCTATGTTTCCCACATTGCCAAGAATGGGGAGCAGAGCAATAGTAGAAACAAGAGCAATGTTAACTACAGCGTTCTTTTAGCAGTCCCATGAGAGTTCAGAATTGACATCGAAATGCAATGTACGTCACTCATCTCGTTTTGTGCAACATCATACAGAGGCCCCATATTACCTTTTCGAGTGAATGTAGAAGTCAACTTTTAGAACTCAAGTTTCCTGCTCAGTCAAACACTCTAGTTGAAAAGCAACTGGTGATTCACCTTCTACGTGGCAAGGGGTAACTAGAAAACCATGTGTTTTCATGAATCTCTCTCTGTCTTAAGATAAATCGAAAGAAGAAATACGAAAAACCGCTATGTTTCCCACATTGCCAAGAATGGGGAGCAGAGCAATAGTAGAAACAAGAGCAATGTTAACTACAGCGTTCTTTTAGCAGTCCCATGAGAGTTCAGAATTGACATCGAAATGCAGTCTACGTCACACATCTCGTTTTGTGCAACATCATACAGAGGCCCCATATTACCTTTTCGAGTGAATGTAGAATTCAACTTTTAGAACTCAAGTTTCCTGCTCAGTCAAGGACTATAGTTGAAAAGCAACTGGTGATTCACCTTCTACGTGGCAAGGGGTAACTAGAAAACCATGTGTTTTCATGAATCTCTCTCTGTCTTAAGAGAAATCGAAAGAAGAAATACGAAAAACCGCTATGTTCCCCACATTGCCAAGAATGGGGAGCAGAGCAATAGTAGAAACAAGAGCAATGTTAACTACAGCGTTCTTTTAGCAGTCCCATGAGAGTTCAGAATTGACATCGAAATGCAATGTACGTCACTCATCTCGTTTTGTGCAACATCATACAGAGGCCCCATATTACCTTTTCGAGTGAATGTAGAAGTCAACTTTTAGAACTCAAATTTCCTGCTCAGTCAAACACTATAGTTGAAAAGCAACTGGTGATTCACCTTCTACGTGGCAAGGGGTAACTAGAAAACCATGTGTTTTCATGAATCTCTCTCTGTCTTAAGAGAAATCGAAAGAAGAAATACGAAAAACCGCTATGTTTCCCACATTGCCAAGAATGGGGAGCAGAGCAATAGTAGAAACAAGAGCAATGTTAACTACAGCGTTCTTTTAGCAGTCCCATGAGAGTTCAGAATTGACATCGAAATGCAATGTACGTCACTCATCTCGTTTTGTGCAACATCATACAGAGGCCCCATATTACCTTTTCGAGTGAATGTAGAAGTCAACTTTTAGAACTCAAGTTTCCTGCTCAGTCAAGGACTATAGTTGAAAAGCAACTGGTGATTCACCTTCTACGTGGCAAGGGGTAACTAGAAAACCATGTGTTTTCATGAATCTCTCTCTGTCTTAAGAGAAATCGAAAGAAGAAATACGAAAAACCGCTATGTTCCCCACATTGCCAAGAATGGGGAGCAGAGCAATAGTAGAAACAAGAGCAATGTTAACTACAGCGTTCTTTTAGCAGTCCCATGAGAGTTCAGAATTGACATCGAAATGAAATGTACGTCACTCATCTCGTTTTGTGCAACATCATACAGAGGCCCCATATTACCTTTTCGAGTGAATGTAGAAGTCAACTTTTAGAACTCAAGTTTCCTGCTCAGTCAAACACTCTAGTTGAAAAGCAACTGGTGATTCACCTTCTACGTGGCAAGGGGTAACTAGAAAACCATGTGTTTTCATGAATCTCTCTCTGTCTTAAGAGAAATCGAAAGAAGAAATACGAAAAACCGCTATGTTTCCCACATTGCCAAGAATGGGGAGCAGAGCAATAGTAGAAACAAGAGCAATGTTAACTACAGCGTTCTTTTAGCAGTCCCATGAGAGTTCAGAATTGACATCGAAATGCAATGTACGTCACTCATCTCGTTTTGTGCAACATCATACAGAGGCCCCATATTACCTTTTCGAGTGAATGTAGAAGTCAACTTTTAGAACTCAAGTTTCCTGCTCAGTCAAACACTCTAGTTGAAAAGCAACTGGTGATTCACCTTCTACGTGGCAAGGGGTAACTAGAAAACCATGTGTTTTCATGAATCTCTCTCTGTCTTAAGATAAATCGAAAGAAGAAATACGAAAAACCGCTATGTTTCCCACATTGCCAAGAATGGGGAGCAGAGCAATAGTAGAAACAAGAGCAATGTTAACTACAGCGTTCTTTTAGCAGTCCCATGAGAGTTCAGAATTGACATCGAAATGCAGTCTACGTCACACATCTCGTTTTGTGCAACATCATACAGAGGCCCCATATTACCTTTTCGAGTGAATGTAGAATTCAACTTTTAGAACTCAAGTTTCCTGCTCAGTCAAGGACTATAGTTGAAAAGCAACTGGTGATTCACCTTCTACGTGGCAAGGGGTAACTAGAAAACCATGTGTTTTCATGAATCTCTCTCTGTCTTAAGAGAAATCGAAAGAAGAAATACGAAAAACCGCTATGTTCCCCACATTGCCAAGAATGGGGAGCAGAGCAATAGTAGAAACAAGAGCAATGTTAACTACAGCGTTCTTTTAGCAGTCCCATGAGAGTTCAGAATTGACATCGAAATGCAATGTACGTCACTCATCTCGTTTTGTGCAACATCATACAGAGGCCCCATATTACCTTTTCGAGTGAATGTAGAAGTCAACTTTTAGAACTCAAATTTCCTGCTCAGTCAAACACTATAGTTGAAAAGCAACTGGTGATTCACCTTCTACGTGGCAAGGGGTAACTAGAAAACCATGTGTTTTCATGAATCTCTCTCTGTCTTAAGAGAAATCGAAAGAAGAAATACGAAAAACCGCTATGTTTCCCACATTGCCAAGAATGGGGAGCAGAGCAATAGTAGAAACAAGAGCAATGTTAACTACAGCGTTCTTTTAGCAGTCCCATGAGAGTTCAGAATTGACATCGAAATGCAATGTACGTCACTCATCTCGTTTTGTGCAACATCATACAGAGGCCCCATATTACCTTTTCGAGTGAATGTAGAAGTCAACTTTTACAACTCAAGTTTCCTGCTCAGTCAAACACTCTAGTTGAAAAGCAACTGGTGATTCACCTTCTACGTGGCAAGGGGTAACTAGAAAACCATGTGTTTTCATGAATCTCTCTCTGTCTTAAGATAAATCGAAAGAAGAAATACGAAAAACCGCTATGTTTCCCACATTGCCAAGAATGGGGAGCAGAGCAATAGTAGAAACAAGAGCAATGTTAACTACAGCGTTCTTTTAGCAGTCCCATGAGAGTTCAGAATTGACATCGAAATGCAGTCTACGTCACACATCTCGTTTTGTGCAACATCATACAGAGGCCCCATATTACCTTTTCGAGTGAATGTAGAAGTCAACTTTTACAACTCACGTTTCCTGCTCAGTCAAGGACTATAGTTGAAAAGCAACTGGTGATTCACCTTCTACGTGGCAAGGGGTAACTAGAAAACCATGTGTTTTCATGAATCTCTCTCTGTCTTAAGAGAAATCGAAAGAAGAAATACGAAAAACCGCTATGTTTCCCACATTGCCAAGAATGGGGAGCAGAGCAATAGTAGAAACAAGAGCAATGTTAACTAGAGCGTTCTTTTAGCAGTCCCATGAGAGTCAGAATTGACACTGAAATGCAGTCTAGGACACACATCTAGTTTTGTGCAACGTCATACAGAGGCCCCATATTATCACTTCCTATCCGGCCTATGCAATCCAATGTAGAACGCAAGCTTTGGAACGCGAGTTTCCCGCTCAGACAAAGACCATAGTTGATTGGCAGCTGGTGATTCAGCTTCTATCTGCCAAGGAGAAAGTAGAAAACTCTGTGTTTTCATGAATCTCTCTCTCTCTGAAGAGCAATGCAAAGAAGATATTGGAAAAACGGCTGCTTTCCCACCTTGTCCAGAATGGACTATAGCCAAAGTAGAAACAAGGGGAAAGTTAACTCGACCGTTCTTTTAGCAGTCCCATGAGAGTTCAGAATTGACATCGAAATGCAGTCCAGGACACTCATCTCGTTTCGTGCAATACCATGCAGAGCGCCCAGATGTGGCCTTTTCTTGCGAATGCAGAACTCAACTTTCAGAATTCAAGCTTCCTTCTCAGTCAAAGACCATAGCTACAAAACAGCCAGGGATTCATCTTCTATGTGGAAAGCAGAAACTAGAAAACCATGTGTTTGTATGAATCTCTCGGACTGTGAAAAAAAATCGAAAGAACAACAAGGAAAAATCACTATTCTCCGACACTGCCAAGAAGGGAGAGCATAGCAATAGTAGAAACAAGAGGAATGTTAACTAGAGCGTTCTTTTAGCAGTCCCATGAGAGTCAGAATTGACACTGAAATGCAGTCTAGGACACACATCTAGTTTTGTGCAACGTCATACAGAGGCCCCATATTATCACTTCCTATGCGGCCTATTGGAGCGAATGTAGAAGTCAACGCTTAAAACGAGAGTTTCCCGCTCTTAGAACATAGTTGTTAAGCAGCTACTGATTCATCTCCTACCATGCAAGGAGAAACTAAGAAACAATGTGTTTTCGTGAATCTCTCTGTCTTAAGAGAAATGCGAAGAACCAATGTTAACTAGAAAGTTAACTAGAGCGTTTTGTTAGCAGTCCCACGAGAGTTGAGAATTGACATCGAAATGCAGTCCACGTCACTCATCTCGTTTTGTGCAACATCATACAGAGGGCCCTTATGACCAATTCCTATCTCGCCTAGTGGAGCGAAGGTAGAAGTCAACTTTTAAAACAAGAGTTTCCCGCTCTAAGAACGTAGTTGAAAAGCAGCTGGTGATTCATCTTCTATGTGGCAAGGAGAACCTAGAAAACTCTGCTTTCATGACTCTCTCTCTCTCTGAAGAGAAATGCAAAGACCAAATGAGAAAAATCACGATTTTCCCACCTTGTCGGTGATGGAGTGTATAGAAAAAGTACAAACAAGGGGAAAGTTGACTCGACCGTTCTTTTAGCAGTCCCATGAGAGTTCAGAATTGACATCGAAGGGCAGCGTAGGACACTCATCTCGTTTTGCCCAACATCATACAGAGGCCCCGTATTCCCAATTCCTATCCGGCCTATGCAATCCAATGTAGAACGCAAGCTTTGGAACGCGAGTTTCCCGCTCAGACAAAGACCATAGTTGATCGGCAGCTGGTGATTCAGCTTCTATCTGCCAAGGAGAAAGTAGAAAACTCTGTGTTTTCATGAATCTCTCTCTCTCTGAAGAGCAATGCAAAGAAGATATTGGAAAAACGGCTGCTTTCCCACCTTGTCCAGAATGGACTATAGCCAAAGTAGAAACAAGGGGAAAGTTAACTCGACCGTTCTTTTAGCAGTCCCATGAGAGTTCAGAATTGACATCGAAATGCAGTCCAGGACACTCATCTCGTTTCGTGCAATACCATGCAGAGCGCCCAGATGTGGCCTTTTCTTGCGAATGCAGAACTCAACTTTCAGAATTCAAGCTTCCTTCTCAGTCAAAGACCATAGCTGCAAAACAGCCAGGGATTCATCTTCTATGTGGAAAGCAGAAACTAGAAAACCATGTGTTTGTATGAATCTCTTGGACTGTGAAAAGAAATCGAAAGAACAACAAGGAAAAATCTCTATTTTCCCACACTGCCAAGAAGGGAGAGCATAGCAATAGTAGAAACAAGAGGAATGTTAACTAGAGCGTTCTTTTAGCAGTCCCATGAGAGTCAGAATTGACACTGAAATGCAGTCTAGGACACACATCTAGTTTTGTGCAACGTCATACAGAGGCCCCATATTATCACTTCCTATGCGGCCTATTGGAGCGAATGTAGAAGTCAACGCTTAAAACGAGAGTTTCCCGCTCTTAGAACATAGTTGTTAAGCAGCTACTGATTCATCTCCTACCATGCAAGGAGAAACTAAGAAACAATGTGTTTTCATGAATCTCTCTGTCTTAAGAGAAATGCGAAGAACCAATGTTAACTAGAAAGTTAACTAGAGCGTTTTGTTAGCAGTCCCACGAGAGTTGAGAATTGACATCGAAATGCAGTCCACGTCACTCATCTCGTTTTGTGCAACATCATAGAGAGGGCCCTTATGACCAATTCCTATCTCGCCTAGTGGAGCGAAGGTAGAAGTCAACTTTTAAAACAAGAGTTTCCCGCTCTAAGAACGTAGTTGAAAAGCAGCTGGTGATTCATCTTCTATGTGGCAAGGAGAACCTAGAAAACTCTGCTTTCATGACTCTCTCTCTCTCTGAAGAGAAATGCAAAGACCAAATGAGAAAAATCACGATTTTCCCACCTTGTCGGTGATGGAGTGTATAGAAAAAGTACAAACAAGGGGAAAGTTGACTCGACCGTTCTTTTAGCAGTCCCATGAGAGTTCAGAATTGACATCGAAGGGCAGCGTAGGACACTCATCTCGTTTTGCCCAACATCATACAGAGGCCCCGTATTCCCAATTCCTATCCGGCCTATGCAATCCAATGTAGAACGCAAGCTTTGGAACGCGAGTTTCCCGCTCAGACAAAGACCATAGTTGATCGGCAGCTGGTGATTCAGCTTCTATCTGCCAAGGAGAAAGTAGAAAACTCTGTGTTTTCATGAATCTCTCTCTCTCTGAAGAGCAATGCAAAGAAGATATTGGAAAAACGGCTGCTTTCCCACCTTGTCCAGAATGGACTATAGCCAAAGTAGAAACAAGGGGAAAGTTAACTCGACCGTTCTTTTAGCAGTCCCATGAGAGTTCAGAATTGACATCGAAATGCAGTCCAGGACACTCATCTCGTTTCGTGCAATACCATGCAGAGCGCCCAGATGTGGCCTTTTCTTGCGAATGCAGAACTCAACTTTCAGAATTCAAGCTTCCTTCTCAGTCAAAGACCATAGCTGCAAAACAGCCAGGGATTCATCTTCTATGTGGAAAGCAGAAACTAGAAAACCATGTGTTTGTATGAATCTCTTGGACTGTGAAAAGAAATCGAAAGAACAACAAGGAAAAATCTCTATTTTCCCACACTGCCAAGAAGGGAGAGCATAGCAATAGTAGAAACAAGAGGAATGTTAACTAGAGCGTTCTTTTAGCAGTCCCATGAGAGTCAGAATTGACACTGAAATGCAGTCTAGGACACACATCTAGTTTTGTGCAACGTCATACAGAGGCCCCATATTATCACTTCCTATGCGGCCTATTGGAGCGAATGTAGAAGTCAACGCTTAAAACCAGAGTTTCCCGCTCTTAGAACATAGTTGTTAAGCAGCTACTGATTCATCTCCTACCATGCAAGGAGAAACTAAGAAACAATGTGTTTTCATGAATCTCTCTGTCTTAAGAGAAATGCGAAGAACCAATGTTAACTAGAAAGTTAACTAGAGCGTTTTGTTAGCAGTCCCACGAGAGTTGAGAATTGACATCGAAATGCAGTCCACGTCACTCATCTCGTTTTGTGCAACATCATAGAGAGGGCCCTTATGACCAATTCCTATCTCGCCTAGTGGAGCGAAGGTAGAAGTCAACTTTTAAAACAAGAGTTTCCCGCTCTAAGAACGTAGTTGAAAAGCAGCTGGTGATTCATCTTCTATGTGGCAAGGAGAACCTAGAAAACTCTGCTTTCATGACTCTCTCTCTCTCTGAAGAGAAATGCAAAGACCAAATGAGAAAAATCACGATTTTCCCACCTTGTCGGTGATGGAGTGTATAGAAAAAGTACAAACAAGGGGAAAGTTGACTCGACCGTTCTTTTAGCAGTCCCATGAGAGTTCAGAATTGACATCGAAGGGCAGCGTAGGACACTCATCTCGTTTTGCCCAACATCATACAGAGGCCCCGTATTCCCAATTCCTATCCGGCCTATGCAATCCAATGTAGAACGCAAGCTTTGGAACGCGAGTTTCCCGCTCAGACAAAGACCATAGTTGATCGGCAGCTGGTGATTCAGCTTCTATCTGCCAAGGAGAAAGTAGAAAACTCTGTGTTTTCATGAATCTCTCTCTCTCTGAAGAGCAATGCAAAGAAGATATTGGAAAAACGGCTGCTTTCCCACCTTGTCCAGAATGGACTATAGCCAAAGTAGAAACAAGGGGAAAGTTAACTCGACCGTTCTTTTAGCAGTCCCATGAGAGTTCAGAATTGACATCGAAATGCAGTCCAGGACACTCATCTCGTTTCGTGCAATACCATGCAGAGCGCCCAGATGTGGCCTTTTCTTGCGAATGCAGAACTCAACTTTCAGAATTCAAGCTTCCTTCTCAGTCAAAGACCATAGCTGCAAAACAGCCAGGGATTCATCTTCTATGTGGAAAGCAGAAACTAGAAAACCATGTGTTTGTATGAATCTCTTGGACTGTGAAAAGAAATCGAAAGAACAACAAGGAAAAATCTCTATTTTCCCACACTGCCAAGAAGGGAGAGCATAGCAATAGTAGAAACAAGAGGAATGTTAACTAGAGCGTTCTTTTAGCAGTCCCATGAGAGTCAGAATTGACACTGAAATGCAGTCTAGGACACACATCTAGTTTTGTGCAACGTCATACAGAGGCCCCATATTATCACTTCCTATGCGGCCTATTGGAGCGAATGTAGAAGTCAACGCTTAAAACGAGAGTTTCCCGCTCTTAGAACATAGTTGTTAAGCAGCTACTGATTCATCTCCTACCATGCAAGGAGAAACTAAGAAACAATGTGTTTTCATGAATCTCTCTGTCTTAAGAGAAATGCGAAGAACCAATGTTAACTAGAAAGTTAACTAGAGCGTTTTGTTAGCAGTCCCACGAGAGTTGAGAATTGACATCGAAATGCAGTCCACGTCACTCATCTCGTTTTGTGCAACATCATAGAGAGGGCCCTTATGACCAATTCCTATCTCGCCTAGTGGAGCGAAGGTAGAAGTCAACTTTTAAAACAAGAGTTTCCCGCTCTAAGAACGTAGTTGAAAAGCAGCTGGTGATTCATCTTCTATGTGGCAAGGAGAACCTAGAAAACTCTGCTTTCATGACTCTCTCTCTCTCTGAAGAGAAATGCAAAGACCAAATGAGAAAAATCACGATTTTCCCACCTTGTCGGTGATGGAGTGTATAGAAAAAGTACAAACAAGGGGAAAGTTGACTCGACCGTTCTTTTAGCAGTCCCATGAGAGTTCAGAATTGACATCGAAGGGCAGCGTAGGACACTCATCTCGTTTTGCCCAACATCATACAGAGGCCCCGTATTCCCAATTCCTATCCGGCCTATGCAATCCAATGTAGAACGCAAGCTTTGGAACGCGAGTTTCCCGCTCAGACAAAGACCATAGTTGATCGGCAGCTGGTGATTCAGCTTCTATCTGCCAAGGAGAAAGTAGAAAACTCTGTGTTTTCATGAATCTCTCTCTCTCTGAAGAGCAATGCAAAGAAGATATTGGAAAAACGGCTGCTTTCCCACCTTGTCCAGAATGGACTATAGCCAAAGTAGAAACAAGGGGAAAGTTAACTCGACCGTTCTTTTAGCAGTCCCATGAGAGTTCAGAATTGACATCGAAATGCAGTCCAGGACACTCATCTCGTTTCGTGCAATACCATGCAGAGCGCCCAGATGTGGCCTTTTCTTGCGAATGCAGAACTCAACTTTCAGAATTCAAGCTTCCTTCTCAGTCAAAGACCATAGCTGCAAAACAGCCAGGGATTCATCTTCTATGTGGAAAGCAGAAACTAGAAAACCATGTGTTTGTATGAATCTCTTGGACTGTGAAAAGAAATCGAAAGAACAACAAGGAAAAATCTCTATTTTCCCACACTGCCAAGAAGGGAGAGCATAGCAATAGTAGAAACAAGAGGAATGTTAACTAGAGCGTTCTTTTAGCAGTCCCATGAGAGTCAGAATTGACACTGAAATGCAGTCTAGGACACACATCTAGTTTTGTGCAACGTCATACAGAGGCCCCATATTATCACTTCCTATGCGGCCTATTGGAGCGAATGTAGAAGTCAACGCTTAAAACGAGAGTTTCCCGCTCTTAGAACATAGTTGTTAAGCAGCTACTGATTCATCTCCTACCATGCAAGGAGAAACTAAGAAACAATGTGTTTTCATGAATCTCTCTGTCTTAAGAGAAATGCGAAGAACCAATGTTAACTAGAAAGTTAACTAGAGCGTTTTGTTAGCAGTCCCACGAGAGTTGAGAATTGACATCGAAATGCAGTCCACGTCACTCATCTCGTTTTGTGCAACATCATAGAGAGGGCCCTTATGACCAATTCCTATCTCGCCTAGTGGAGCGAAGGTAGAAGTCAACTTTTAAAACAAGAGTTTCCCGCTCTAAGAACGTAGTTGAAAAGCAGCTGGTGATTCATCTTCTATGTGGCAAGGAGAACCTAGAAAACTCTGCTTTCATGACTCTCTCTCTCTCTGAAGAGAAATGCAAAGACCAAATGAGAAAAATCACGATTTTCCCACCTTGTCGGTGATGGAGTGTATAGAAAAAGTACAAACAAGGGGAAAGTTGACTCGACCGTTCTTTTAGCAGTCCCATGAGAGTTCAGAATTGACATCGAAGGGCAGCGTAGGACACTCATCTCGTTTTGCCCAACATCATACAGAGGCCCCGTATTCCCAATTCCTATCCGGCCTATGCAATCCAATGTAGAACGCAAGCTTTGGAACGCGAGTTTCCCGCTCAGACAAAGACCATAGTTGATCGGCAGCTGGTGATTCAGCTTCTATCTGCCAAGGAGAAAGTAGAAAACTCTGTGTTTTCATGAATCTCTCTCTCTCTGAAGAGCAATGCAAAGAAGATATTGGAAAAACGGCTGCTTTCCCACCTTGTCCAGAATGGACTATAGCCAAAGTAGAAACAAGGGGAAAGTTAACTCGACCGTTCTTTTAGCAGTCCCATGAGAGTTCAGAATTGACATCGAAATGCAGTCCAGGACACTCATCTCGTTTCGTGCAATACCATGCAGAGCGCCCAGATGTGGCCTTTTCTTGCGAATGCAGAACTCAACTTTCAGAATTCAAGCTTCCTTCTCAGTCAAAGACCATAGCTGCAAAACAGCCAGGGATTCATCTTCTATGTGGAAAGCAGAAACTAGAAAACCATGTGTTTGTATGAATCTCTTGGACTGTGAAAAGAAATCGAAAGAACAACAAGGAAAAATCTCTATTTTCCCACACTGCCAAGAAGGGAGAGCATAGCAATAGTAGAAACAAGAGGAATGTTAACTAGAGCGTTCTTTTAGCAGTCCCATGAGAGTCAGAATTGACACTGAAATGCAGTCTAGGACACACATCTAGTTTTGTGCAACGTCATACAGAGGCCCCATATTATCACTTCCTATGCGGCCTATTGGAGCGAATGTAGAAGTCAACGCTTAAAACGAGAGTTTCCCGCTCTTAGAACATAGTTGTTAAGCAGCTACTGATTCATCTCCTACCATGCAAGGAGAAACTAAGAAACAATGTGTTTTCATGAATCTCTCTGTCTTAAGAGAAATGCGAAGAACCAATGTTAACTAGAAAGTTAACTAGAGCGTTTTGTTAGCAGTCCCACGAGAGTTGAGAATTGACATCGAAATGCAGTCCACGTCACTCATCTCGTTTTGTGCAACATCATAGAGAGGGCCCTTATGACCAATTCCTATCTCGCCTAGTGGAGCGAAGGTAGAAGTCAACTTTTAAAACAAGAGTTTCTCGCTCTAAGAACGTAGTTGAAAAGCAGCTGGTGATTCATCTTCTATGTGGCAAGGAGAACCTAGAAAACTCTGCTTTCATGACTCTCTCTCTCTCTGAAGAGAAATGCAAAGACCAAATGAGAAAAATCACGATTTTCCCACCTTGTCGGTGATGGAGTGTATAGAAAAAGTACAAACAAGGGGAAAGTTGACTCGACCGTTCTTTTAGCAGTCCCATGAGAGTTCAGAATTGACATCGAAGGGCAGCGTAGGACACTCATCTCGTTTTGCCCAACATCATACAGAGGCCCCGTATTCCCAATTCCTATCCGGCCTATGCAATCCAATGTAGAACGCAAGCTTTGGAACGCGAGTTTCCCGCTCAGACAAAGACCATAGTTGATCGGCAGCTGGTGATTCAGCTTCTATCTGCCAAGGAGAAAGTAGAAAACTCTGTGTTTTCATGAATCTCTCTCTCTCTGAAGAGCAATGCAAAGAAGATATTGGAAAAACGGCTGCTTTCCCACCTTGTCCAGAATGGACTATAGCCAAAGTAGAAACAAGGGGAAAGTTAACTCGACCGTTCTTTTAGCAGTCCCATGAGAGTTCAGAATTGACATCGAAATGCAGTCCAGGACACTCATCTCGTTTCGTGCAATACCATGCAGAGCGCCCAGATGTGGCCTTTTCTTGCGAATGCAGAACTCAACTTTCAGAATTCAAGCTTCCTTCTCAGTCAAAGACCATAGCTGCAAAACAGCCAGGGATTCATCTTCTATGTGGAAAGCAGAAACTAGAAAACCATGTGTTTGTATGAATCTCTCGGACTGTGAAAAGAAATCGAAAGAACAACAAGGAAAAATCACTATTTTCCCACACTGCCAAGAAGGGAGAGCATAGCAATAGTAGAAACAAGAGGAATGTTAACTAGAGCGTTCTTTTAGCAGTCCCATGAGAGTCAGAATTGACACTGAAATGCAGTCTAGGACACACATCTAGTTTTGTGCAACGTCATACAGAGGCCCCATATTATCACTTCCTATGCGGCCTATTGGAGCGAATGTAGAAGTCAACGCTTAAAACGAGAGTTTCCCGCTCTTAGAACATAGTTGTTAAGCAGCTACTGATTCATCTCCTACCATGCAAGGAGAAACTAAGAAACAATGTGTTTTCATGAATCTCTCTGTCTTAAGAGAAATGCGAAGAACCAATGTTAACTAGAAAGTTAACTAGAGCGTTTTGTTAGCAGTCCCACGAGAGTTGAGAATTGACATCGAAATGCAGTCCACGTCACTCATCTCGTTTTGTGCAACATCATAGAGAGGGCCCTTATGACCAATTCCTATCTCGCCTAGTGGAGCGAAGGTAGAAGTCAACTTTTAAAACAAGAGTTTCCCGCTCTAAGAACGTAGTTGAAAAGCAGCTGGTGATTCATCTTCTATGTGGCAAGGAGAACCTAGAAAACTCTGCTTTCATGACTCTCTCTCTCTCTGAAGAGAAATGCAAAGACCAAATGAGAAAAATCACGATTTTCCCACCTTGTCGGTGATGGAGTGTATAGAAAAAGTACAAACAAGGGGAAAGTTGACTCGACCGTTCTTTTAGCAGTCCCATGAGAGTTCAGAATTGACATCGAAGGGCAGCGTAGGACACTCATCTCGTTTTGCCCAACATCATACAGAGGCCCCGTATTCCCAATTCCTATCCGGCCTATGCAATCCAATGTAGAACGCAAGCTTTGGAACGCGAGTTTCCCGCTCAGACAAAGACCATAGTTGATCGGCAGCTGGTGATTCAGCTTCTATCTGCCAAGGAGAAAGTAGAAAACTCTGTGTTTTCATGAATCTCTCTCTCTCTGAAGAGCAATGCAAAGAAGATATTGGAAAAACGGCTGCTTTCCCACCTTGTCCAGAATGGACTATAGCCAAAGTAGAAACAAGGGGAAAGTTAACTCGACCGTTCTTTTAGCAGTCCCATGAGAGTTCAGAATTGACATCGAAATGCAGTCCAGGACACTCATCTCGTTTCGTGCAATACCATGCAGAGCGCCCAGATGTGGCCTTTTCTTGCGAATGCAGAACTCAACTTTCAGAATTCAAGCTTCCTTCTCAGTCAAAGACCATAGCTGCAAAACAGCCAGGGATTCATCTTCTATGTGGAAAGCAGAAACTAGAAAACCATGTGTTTGTATGAATCTCTTGGACTGTGAAAAGAAATCGAAAGAACAACAAGGAAAAATCTCTATTTTCCCACACTGCCAAGAAGGGAGAGCATAGCAATAGTAGAAACAAGAGGAATGTTAACTAGAGCGTTCTTTTAGCAGTCCCATGAGAGTCAGAATTGACACTGAAATGCAGTCTAGGACACACATCTAGTTTTGTGCAACGTCATACAGAGGCCCCATATTATCACTTCCTATGCGGCCTATTGGAGCGAATGTAGAAGTCAACGCTTAAAACGAGAGTTTCCCGCTCTTAGAACATAGTTGTTAAGCAGCTACTGATTCATCTCCTACCATGCAAGGAGAAACTAAGAAACAATGTGTTTTCATGAATCTCTCTGTCTTAAGAGAAATGCGAAGAACCAATGTTAACTAGAAAGTTAACTAGAGCGTTTTGTTAGCAGTCCCACGAGAGTTGAGAATTGACATCGAAATGCAGTCCACGTCACTCATCTCGTTTTGTGCAACATCATAGAGAGGGCCCTTATGACCAATTCCTATCTCGCCTAGTGGAGCGAAGGTAGAAGTCAACTTTTAAAACAAGAGTTTCTCGCTCTAAGAACGTAGTTGAAAAGCAGCTGGTGATTCATCTTCTATGTGGCAAGGAGAACCTAGAAAACTCTGCTTTCATGACTCTCTCTCTCTCTGAAGAGAAATGCAAAGACCAAATGAGAAAAATCACGATTTTCCCACCTTGTCGGTGATGGAGTGTATAGAAAAAGTACAAACAAGGGGAAAGTTGACTCGACCGTTCTTTTAGCAGTCCCATGAGAGTTCAGAATTGACATCGAAGGGCAGCGTAGGACACTCATCTCGTTTTGCCCAACATCATACAGAGGCCCCGTATTCCCAATTCCTATCCGGCCTATGCAATCCAATGTAGAACGCAAGCTTTGGAACGCGAGTTTCCCGCTCAGACAAAGACCATAGTTGATCGGCAGCTGGTGATTCAGCTTCTATCTGCCAAGGAGAAAGTAGAAAACTCTGTGTTTTCATGAATCTCTCTCTCTCTGAAGAGCAATGCAAAGAAGATATTGGAAAAACGGCTGCTTTCCCACCTTGTCCAGAATGGACTATAGCCAAAGTAGAAACAAGGGGAAAGTTAACTCGACCGTTCTTTTAGCAGTCCCATGAGAGTTCAGAATTGACATCGAAATGCAGTCCAGGACACTCATCTCGTTTCGTGCAATACCATGCAGAGCGCCCAGATGTGGCCTTTTCTTGCGAATGCAGAACTCAACTTTCAGAATTCAAGCTTCCTTCTCAGTCAAAGACCATAGCTGCAAAACAGCCAGGGATTCATCTTCTATGTGGAAAGCAGAAACTAGAAAACCATGTGTTTGTATGAATCTCTCGGACTGTGAAAAGAAATCGAAAGAACAACAAGGAAAAATCACTATTTTCCCACACTGCTAAGAAGGGAGAGCATAGCAATAGTAGAAACAAGAGGAATGTTAACTAGAGCGTTCTTTTAGCAGTCCCATGAGAGTCAGAATTGACACTGAAATGCAGTCTAGGACACACATCTAGTTTTGTGCAACGTCATACAGAGGCCCCATATTATCACTTCCTATGCGGCCTATTGGAGCGAATGTAGAAGTCAACGCTTAAAACGAGAGTTTCCCGCTCTTAGAACATAGTTGTTAAGCAGCTACTGATTCATCTCCTACCATGCAAGGAGAAACTAAGAAACAATGTGTTTTCATGAATCTCTCTGTCTTAAGAGAAATGCGAAGAACCAATGTTAACTAGAAAGTTAACTAGAGCGTTTTGTTAGCAGTCCCACGAGAGTTGAGAATTGACATCGAAATGCAGTCCACGTCACTCATCTCGTTTTGTGCAACATCATAGAGAGGGCCCTTATGACCAATTCCTATCTCGCCTAGTGGAGCGAAGGTAGAAGTCAACTTTTAAAACAAGAGTTTCCCGCTCTAAGAACGTAGTTGAAAAGCAGCTGGTGATTCATCTTCTATGTGGCAAGGAGAACCTAGAAAACTCTGCTTTCATGACTCTCTCTCTCTCTGAAGAGAAATGCAAAGACCAAATGAGAAAAATCACGATTTTCCCACCTTGTCGGTGATGGAGTGTATAGAAAAAGTACAAACAAGGGGAAAGTTGACTCGACCGTTCTTTTAGCAGTCCCATGAGAGTTCAGAATTGACATCGAAGGGCAGCGTAGGACACTCATCTCGTTTTGCCCAACATCATACAGAGGCCCCGTATTCCCAATTCCTATCCGGCCTATGCAATCCAATGTAGAACGCAAGCTTTGGAACGCGAGTTTCCTGCTCAGACAAAGACCATAGTTGATCGGCAGCTGGTGATTCAGCTTCTATCTGCCAAGGAGAAAGTAGAAAACTCTGTGTTTTCATGAATCTCTCTCTCTCTGAAGAGCAATGCAAAGAAGATATTGGAAAAACGGCTGCTTTCCCACCTTGTCCAGAATGGACTATAGCCAAAGTAGAAACAAGGGGAAAGTTAACTCGACCGTTCTTTTAGCAGTCCCATGAGAGTTCAGAATTGACATCGAAATGCAGTCCAGGACACTCATCTCGTTTCGTGCAATACCATGCAGAGCGCCCAGATGTGGCCTTTTCTTGCGAATGCAGAACTCAACTTTCAGAATTCAAGCTTCCTTCTCAGTCAAAGACCATAGCTGCAAAACAGCCAGGGATTCATCTTCTATGTGGAAAGCAGAAACTAGAAAACCATGTGTTTGTATGAATCTCTTGGACTGTGAAAAGAAATCGAAAGAACAACAAGGAAAAATCTCTATTTTCCCACACTGCCAAGAAGGGAGAGCATAGCAATAGTAGAAACAAGAGGAATGTTAACTAGAGCGTTCTTTTAGCAGTCCCATGAGAGTCAGAATTGACACTGAAATGCAGTCTAGGACACACATCTAGTTTTGTGCAACGTCATACAGAGGCCCCATATTATCACTTCCTATGCGGCCTATTGGAGCGAATGTAGAAGTCAACGCTTAAAACGAGAGTTTCCCGCTCTTAGAACATAGTTGTTAAGCAGCTACTGATTCATCTCCTACCATGCAAGGAGAAACTAAGAAACAATGTGTTTTCATGAATCTCTCTGTCTTAAGAGAAATGCGAAGAACCAATGTTAACTAGAAAGTTAACTAGAGCGTTTTGTTAGCAGTCCCACGAGAGTTGAGAATTGACATCGAAATGCAGTCCACGTCACTCATCTCGTTTTGTGCAACATCATAGAGAGGGCCCTTATGACCAATTCCTATCTCGCCTAGTGGAGCGAAGGTAGAAGTCAACTTTTAAAACAAGAGTTTCTCGCTCTAAGAACGTAGTTGAAAAGCAGCTGGTGATTCATCTTCTATGTGGCAAGGAGAACCTAGAAAACTCTGCTTTCATGACTCTCTCTCTCTCTGAAGAGAAATGCAAAGACCAAATGAGAAAAATCACGATTTTCCCACCTTGTCGGTGATGGAGTGTATAGAAAAAGTACAAACAAGGGGAAAGTTGACTCGACCGTTCTTTTAGCAGTCCCATGAGAGTTCAGAATTGACATCGAAGGGCAGCGTAGGACACTCATCTCGTTTTGCCCAACATCATACAGAGGCCCCGTATTCCCAATTCCTATCCGGCCTATGCAATCCAATGTAGAACGCAAGCTTTGGAACGCGAGTTTCCCGCTCAGACAAAGACCATAGTTGATCGGCAGCTGGTGATTCAGCTTCTATCTGCCAAGGAGAAAGTAGAAAACTCTGTGTTTTCATGAATCTCTCTCTCTCTGAAGAGCAATGCAAAGAAGATATTGGAAAAACGGCTGCTTTCCCACCTTGTCCAGAATGGACTATAGCCAAAGTAGAAACAAGGGGAAAGTTAACTCGACCGTTCTTTTAGCAGTCCCATGAGAGTTCAGAATTGACATCGAAATGCAGTCCAGGACACTCATCTCGTTTCGTGCAATACCATGCAGAGCGCCCAGATGTGGCCTTTTCTTGCGAATGCAGAACTCAACTTTCAGAATTCAAGCTTCCTTCTCAGTCAAAGACCATAGCTGCAAAACAGCCAGGGATTCATCTTCTATGTGGAAAGCAGAAACTAGAAAACCATGTGTTTGTATGAATCTCTCGGACTGTGAAAAGAAATCGAAAGAACAACAAGGAAAAATCACTATTTTCCCACACTGCTAAGAAGGGAGAGCATAGCAATAGTAGAAACAAGAGGAATGTTAACTAGAGCGTTCTTTTAGCAGTCCCATGAGAGTCAGAATTGACACTGAAATGCAGTCTAGGACACACATCTAGTTTTGTGCAACGTCATACAGAGGCCCCATATTATCACTTCCTATGCGGCCTATTGGAGCGAATGTAGAAGTCAACGCTTAAAACGAGAGTTTCCCGCTCTTAGAACATAGTTGTTAAGCAGCTACTGATTCATCTCCTACCATGCAAGGAGAAACTAAGAAACAATGTGTTTTCATGAATCTCTCTGTCTTAAGAGAAATGCGAAGAACCAATGTTAACTAGAAAGTTAACTAGAGCGTTTTGTTAGCAGTCCCACGAGAGTTGAGAATTGACATCGAAATGCAGTCCACGTCACTCATCTCGTTTTGTGCAACATCATAGAGAGGGCCCTTATGACCAATTCCTATCTCGCCTAGTGGAGCGAAGGTAGAAGTCAACTTTTAAAACAAGAGTTTCCCGCTCTAAGAACGTAGTTGAAAAGCAGCTGGTGATTCATCTTCTATGTGGCAAGGAGAACCTAGAAAACTCTGCTTTCATGACTCTCTCTCTCTCTGAAGAGAAATGCAAAGACCAAATGAGAAAAATCACGATTTTCCCACCTTGTCGGTGATGGAGTGTATAGAAAAAGTACAAACAAGGGGAAAGTTGACTCGACCGTTCTTTTAGCAGTCCCATGAGAGTTCAGAATTGACATCGAAGGGCAGCGTAGGACACTCATCTCGTTTTGCCCAACATCATACAGAGGCCCCGTATTCCCAATTCCTATCCGGCCTATGCAATCCAATGTAGAACGCAAGCTTTGGAACGCGAGTTTCCTGCTCAGACAAAGACCATAGTTGATCGGCAGCTGGTGATTCAGCTTCTATCTGCCAAGGAGAAAGTAGAAAACTCTGTGTTTTCATGAATCTCTCTCTCTCTGAAGAGCAATGCAAAGAAGATATTGGAAAAACGGCTGCTTTCCCACCTTGTCCAGAATGGACTATAGCCAAAGTAGAAACAAGGGGAAAGTTAACTCGACCGTTCTTTTAGCAGTCCCATGAGAGTTCAGAATTGACATCGAAATGCAGTCCAGGACACTCATCTCGTTTCGTGCAATACCATGCAGAGCGCCCAGATGTGGCCTTTTCTTGCGAATGCAGAACTCAACTTTCAGAATTCAAGCTTCCTTCTCAGTCAAAGACCATAGCTGCAAAACAGCCAGGGATTCATCTTCTATGTGGAAAGCAGAAACTAGAAAACCATGTGTTTGTATGAATCTCTTGGACTGTGAAAAGAAATCGAAAGAACAACAAGGAAAAATCTCTATTTTCCCACACTGCCAAGAAGGGAGAGCATAGCAATAGTAGAAACAAGAGGAATGTTAACTAGAGCGTTCTTTTAGCAGTCCCATGAGAGTCAGAATTGACACTGAAATGCAGTCTAGGACACACATCTAGTTTTGTGCAACGTCATACAGAGGCCCCATATTATCACTTCCTATGCGGCCTATTGGAGCGAATGTAGAAGTCAACGCTTAAAACGAGAGTTTCCCGCTCTTAGAACATAGTTGTTAAGCAGCTACTGATTCATCTCCTACCATGCAAGGAGAAACTAAGAAACAATGTGTTTTCATGAATCTCTCTGTCTTAAGAGAAATGCGAAGAACCAATGTTAACTAGAAAGTTAACTAGAGCGTTTTGTTAGCAGTCCCACGAGAGTTGAGAATTGACATCGAAATGCAGTCCACGTCACTCATCTCGTTTTGTGCAACATCATAGAGAGGGCCCTTATGACCAATTCCTATCTCGCCTAGTGGAGCGAAGGTAGAAGTCAACTTTTAAAACAAGAGTTTCCCGCTCTAAGAACGTAGTTGAAAAGCAGCTGGTGATTCATCTTCTATGTAGCAAGGAGAACCTAGAAAACTCTGCTTTCATGACTCTCTCTCTTTCTGAAGAGAAATGCAAAGACCAAATGAGAAAAATCACAATTTTCCCACCTTGTCCGTGATGGTGTGCATAGAAAAAGTACAAACAAGGGGAAAGTTGACTCGACCGTTCTTTTCGCAGTCCCATGAGAGTTCAGAATTGACATTGAAGGGCAGCGTAGGACACTCATCTCGTTTTGCCCAACATCATACAGAGGCCCCGTATTCCCAATTCCTATCCGGCCTATGCAATCCAATGTAGAACGCAAGCTTTGGAACGCGAGTTTCCCGCTCAGGCAAAGACCATAGTTGATCGGCAGCTGGTGATTCAGCTTCTATCTGCCAAGGAGAAAGTAGAAAACTCTGTGTTTTCATGAATCTCTCTCTCTCTGAAGAGCAATGCAAAGAAGATATTGGAAAAACGGCTGCTTTCCCACCTTGTCCAGAATGGACTATAGCCAAAGTAGAAACAAGGGGAAAGTTAACTCGACCGTTCTTTTAGCAGTCCCATGAGAGTTCAGAATTGACATCGAAATGCAGTCCAGGACACTCATCTCGTTTCGTGCAATACCATGCAGAGCGCCCAGATGTGGCCTTTTCTTGCGAATGCAGAACTCAACTTTCAGAATTCAAGCTTCCTTCTCAGTCAAAGACCATAGCTACAAAACAGCCAGGGATTCATCTTCTATGTGGAAAGCAGAAACTAGAAAACCATGTGTTTGTATGAATCTCTTGGACTGTGAAAAGAAATCGAAAGAACAACAAGGAAAAATCACTATTTTCCCACACTGCCAAGAAGGGAGAGCATAGCAATAGTAGAAACAAGAGGAATGTTAACTAGAGCGTTCTTTTAGCAGTCCCATGAGAGTTCAGAATTGACATCGAAATGCAGTCCAGGACACTCATCTCGTTTCGTGCAATACCATGCAGAGCGCCCAGATGTGGCCTTTTCTTGCGAATGCAGAACTCAACTTTCAGAATTCAAGCTTCCTTCTCAGTCAAAGACCATAGCTGCAAAACAGCCAGGGATTCATCTTCTATGTGGAAAGCAGAAACTAGAAAACCATGTGTTTGTATGAATCTCTCGGACTGTGAAAAGAAATCGAAAGAACAACAAGGAAAAATCACTATTTTCCCACACTGCTAAGAAGGGAGAGCATAGCAATAGTAGAAACAAGAGGAATGTTAACTAGAGCGTTCTTTTAGCAGTCCCATGAGAGTCAGAATTGACACTGAAATGCAGTCTAGGACACACATCTAGTTTTGTGCAACGTCATACAGAGGCCCCATATTATCACTTCCTATGCGGCCTATTGGAGCGAATGTAGAAGTCAACGCTTAAAACGAGAGTTTCCCGCTCTTAGAACATAGTTGTTAAGCAGCTACTGATTCATCTCCTACCATGCAAGGAGAAACTAAGAAACAATGTGTTTTCATGAATCTCTCTGTCTTAAGAGAAATGCGAAGAACCAATGTTAACTAGAAAGTTAACTAGAGCGTTTTGTTAGCAGTCCCACGAGAGTTGAGAATTGACATCGAAATGCAGTCCACGTCACTCATCTCGTTTTGTGCAACATCATAGAGAGGGCCCTTATGACCAATTCCTATCTCGCCTAGTGGAGCGAAGGTAGAAGTCAACTTTTAAAACAAGAGTTTCCCGCTCTAAGAACGTAGTTGAAAAGCAGCTGGTGATTCATCTTCTATGTGGCAAGGAGAACCTAGAAAACTCTGCTTTCATGACTCTCTCTCTCTCTGAAGAGAAATGCAAAGACCAAATGAGAAAAATCACGATTTTCCCACCTTGTCGGTGATGGAGTGTATAGAAAAAGTACAAACAAGGGGAAAGTTGACTCGACCGTTCTTTTAGCAGTCCCATGAGAGTTCAGAATTGACATCGAAGGGCAGCGTAGGACACTCATCTCGTTTTGCCCAACATCATACAGAGGCCCCGTATTCCCAATTCCTATCCGGCCTATGCAATCCAATGTAGAACGCAAGCTTTGGAACGCGAGTTTCCCGCTCAGACAAAGACCATAGTTGATCGGCAGCTGGTGATTCAGCTTCTATCTGCCAAGGAGAAAGTAGAAAACTCTGTGTTTTCATGAATCTCTCTCTCTCTGAAGAGCAATGCAAAGAAGATATTGGAAAAACGGCTGCTTTCCCACCTTGTCCAGAATGGACTATAGCCAAAGTAGAAACAAGGGGAAAGTTAACTCGACCGTTCTTTTAGCAGTCCCATGAGAGTTCAGAATTGACATCGAAATGCAGTCCAGGACACTCATCTCGTTTCGTGCAATACCATGCAGAGCGCCCAGATGTGGCCTTTTCTTGCGAATGCAGAACTCAACTTTCAGAATTCAAGCTTCCTTCTCAGTCAAAGACCATAGCTGCAAAACAGCCAGGGATTCATCTTCTATGTGGAAAGCAGAAACTAGAAAACCATGTGTTTGTATGAATCTCTTGGACTGTGAAAAGAAATCGAAAGAACAACAAGGAAAAATCGCTATTTTCCCACACTGCCAAGAAGGGAGAGCATAGCAATAGTAGAAACAAGAGGAATGTTAACTAGAGCGTTCTTTTAGCAGTCCCATGAGAGTCAGAATTGACACTGAAATGCAGTCTAGGACACACATCTAGTTTCGTGCAACGTCATACAGAGGCCCCATATTATCACTTCCTATGCGGCCTATTGGAGTGAATGTAGAAGTCAACGCTTAAAACCAGAGTTTCCCGCTCTTAGAACATAGTTGTTAAGCAGCTACTGATTCATCTCCTACAATGCAAGGAGAAACTAAGAAACAATGTGTTTTCATGAATCTCTCTGTCTTAAGAGAAATGCGAAGAACCAATGTTAACTAGAAAGTTAACTAGAGCGTTTTGTTAGCAGTCCCATGAGAGTTGAGAATTGACATCGAAATGCAGTCCACGTCACTCATCTCGTTTTGTGCAACATCATACAGAGGGCCCTTATGACCAATTCCTATCTCGCCTAGTGGAGCGAAGGTAGAAGTCAACTTTTAAAACAAGAGTTTCCCGCTCTAAGAACGTAGTTGAAAAGCAGCTGGTGATTCATCTTCTATGTAGCAAGGAGAACCTAGAAAACTCTGCTTTCATGACTCTCTCTCTCTCTGAAGAGAAATGCAAAGACCAAATGAGAAAAATCACAATTTTCCCACCTTGTCCGTGATGGTGTGCATAGAAAAAGTACAAACAAGGGGAAAGTTGACTCGACCGTTCTTTTCGCAGTCCCATGAGAGTTCAGAATTGACATTGAAGGGCAGCGTAGGACACTCATCTCGTTTTGCCCAACATCATACAGAGGCCCCGTATTCCCAATTCCTATCCGGCCTATGCAATCCAATGTAGAACGCAAGCTTTGGAACGCGAGTTTCCCGCTCAGGCAAAGACCATAGTTGATCGGCAGCTGGTGATTCAGCTTCTATCTGCCAAGGAGAAAGTAGAAAACTCTGTGTTTTCATGAATCTCTCTCTCTCTGAAGAGCAATGCAAAGAAGATATTGGAAAAACGGCTGCTTTCCCACCTTGTCCAGAATGGACTATAGCCAAAGTAGAAACAAGGGGAAAGTTAACTCGACCGTTCTTTTAGCAGTCCCATGAGAGTTCAGAATTGACATCGAAATGCAGTCCAGGACACTCATCTCGTTTCGTGCAATACCATGCAGAGCGCCCAGATGTGGCCTTTTCTTGCGAATGCAGAACTCAACTTTCAGAATTCAAGCTTCCTTCTCAGTCAAAGACCATAGCTACAAAACAGCCAGGGATTCATCTTCTATGTGGAAAGCAGAAACTAGAAAACCATGTGTTTGTATGAATCTCTTGGACTGTGAAAAGAAATCGAAAGAACAACAAGGAAAAATCACTATTTTCCCACACTGCCAAGAAGGGAGAGCATAGCAATAGTAGAAACAAGAGGAATGTTAACTAGAGCGTTCTTTTAGCAGTCCCATGAGAGTCAGAATTGACACTGAAATGCAGTCTAGGACACACATCTAGTTTTGTGCAACGTCATACAGAGGCCCCATATTATCACTTCCTATGCGGCCTATTGGAGCGAATGTAGAAGTCAACGCTTAAAACCAGAGTTTCCCGCTCTTAGAACATAGTTGTTAAGCAGCTACTGATTCATCTCCTACCATGCAAGGAGAAACTAAGAAACAATGTGTTTTCATGAATCTCTCTGTCTTAAGAGAAATGCGAAGAACCAATGTTAACTAGAAAGTTAACTAGAGCGTTTTGTTAGCAGTCCCATGAGAGTTGAGAATTGACATCGAAATGCAGTCCACGTCACTCATCTCGTTTTGTGCAACATCATACAGAGGCCCCTTATGACCAATTCCTATCTCGCCTAGTGGAGCGAAGGTAGAAGTCAACTTTTAAAACAAGAGTTTCCCGCTCTAAGAACGTAGTTGAAAAGCAGCTGGTGATTCATCTTCTATGTAGCAAGGAGAACCTAGAAAACTCTGCTTTCATGACTCTCTCTCTCTCTGAAGAGAAATGCAAAGACCAAATGAGAAAAATCACAATTTTCCCACCTTGTCCGTGATGGTGTGCATAGAAAAAAGTACAAACAAGGGGAAAGTTGACTCGACCGTTCTTTTCGCAGTCCCATGAGAGTTCAGAATTGACATCGAAGGGCAGCGTAGGACACTCATCTCGTTTTGCCCAACATCATACAGAGGCCCCGTATTCCCAATTCCTATCTGGCCTATGCAATCCAATGTAGAACGCAAGCTTTGGAACGCGAGTTTCCCGCTCAGGCAAAGACCATAGTTGATCGGCAGCTGGTGATTCAGCTTCTATCTGCCAAGGAGAAAGTAGAAAACTCTGTGTTTTCATGAATCTCTCTCTCTCTGAAGAGCAATGCAAAGAAGATATTGGAAAAACGGCTGCTTTCCCACCTTGTCCAGAATGGACTATAGCCAAAGTAGAAACAAGGGGAAAGTTAACTCGACCGTTCTTTTAGCAGTCCCATGAGAGTTCAGAATTGACATCGAAATGCAGTCCAGGACACTCATCTCGTTTCGTGCAATACCATGCAGAGCGCCCAGATGTGGCCTTTTCTTGCGAATGCAGAACTCAACTTTCAGAATTCAAGCTTCCTTCTCAGTCTAAGACCATAGCTACAAAACAGCCAGGGATTCATCTTCTATGTGGAAAGCAGAAACTAGAAAACCATGTGTTTGTATGAATCTCTTGGACTGTGAAAAGAAATCGAAAGAACAACAAGGAAAAATCACTATTTTCCCACACTGCCAAGAAGGGAGAGCATAGCAATAGTAGAAACAAGAGGAATGTTAACTAGAGCGTTCTTTTAGCAGTCCCATGAGAGTCAGAATTGACACTGAAATGCAGTCTAGGACACACATCTAGTTTTGTGCAACGTCATACAGAGGCCCCATATTATCACTTCCTATGCGGCCTATTGGAGCGAATGTAGAAGTCAACGCTTAAAACGAGAGTTTCCCGCTCTTAGAACATAGTTGTTAAGCAGCTACTGATTCATCTCCTACCATGCAAGGAGAAACTAAGAAACAATGTGTTTTCGTGAATCTCTCTGTCTTAAGAGAAATGCGAAGAACCAATGTTAACTAGAAAGTTAACTAGAGCATTCTGTTAGCAGTCCCACGAGAGTTGAGAATTGACATCGAAATGCAGTCCACGTCACTCATCTCGTTTTGTGCAACATCATACAGAGGGCCCTTATGACCAATTCCTATCTCGCCTAGTGGAGCGAAGGTAGAAGTCAACTTTTAAAACAAGAGTTTCCCGCTCTAAGAACGTAGTTGAAAAGCAGCTGGTGATTCATCTTCTATGTAGCAAGGAGAACCTAGAAAACTCTGCTTTCATGACTCTCTCTCTCTCTGAAGAGAAATGCAAAGACCAAATGAGAAAAATCACAATTTTCCCACCTTGTCCGTGATGGTGTGCATAGAAAAAAGTACAAACAAGGGGAAAGTTGACTCGACCGTTCTTTTCGCAGTCCCATGAGAGTTCAGAATTGACATCGAAGGGCAGCGTAGGACACTCATCTCGTTTTGCCCAACATCATACAGAGGCCCCGTATTCCCAATTCCTATCTGGCCTATGCAATCCAATGTAGAACGCAAGCTTTGGAACGCGAGTTTCCCGCTCAGGCAAAGACCATAGTTGATCGGCAGCTGGTGATTCAGCTTCTATCTGCCAAGGAGAAAGTAGAAAACTCTGTGTTTTCATGAATCTCTCTCTCTCTGAAGAGCAATGCAAAGAAGATATTGGAAAAACGGCTGCTTTCCCACCTTGTCCAGAATGGACTATAGCCAAAGTAGAAACAAGGGGAAAGTTAACTCGACCGTTCTTTTAGCAGTCCCATGAGAGTTCAGAATTGACATCGAAATGCAGTCCAGGACACTCATCTCGTTTCGTGCAATACCATGCAGAGCGCCCAGATGTGGCCTTTTCTTGCGAATGCAGAACTCAACTTTCAGAATTCAAGCTTCCTTCTCAGTCAAAGACCATAGCTGCAAAACAGTCAGGGATTCATCTTCTATGTGGAAAGCAGAAACTAGAAAACCATGTGTTTGTATGAATCTCTCGGACTGTGAAAAGAAATCGAAAGAACAACAAGGAAAAATCGCTATTTTCCCACACTGCCAAGAAGGGAGAGCATAGCAATAGTAGAAATAAGAGGAATTTTAACTAGAGCGTTCTTTTAGCAGTCCCATGAGAGTCAGAATTGACACTGAAATGCAGTCTAGGACACACATCTAGTTTTGTGCAACGTCATACAGAGGCCCCATATTATCACTTCCTATGCGGCCTATTGGAGCGAATGTAGAAGTCAACGCTTAAAACCAGAGTTTCCCGCTCTTAGAACATAGTTGTTAAGCAGCTACTGATTCATCTCCTACCATGCAAGGAGAAACTAAGAAACAATGTGTTTTCATGAATCTCTCTGTCTTAAGAGAAATGCGAAGAACCAATGTTAACTAGAAAGTTAACTAGAGCGTTTTGTTAGCAGTCCCACGAGAGTTGAGAATTGACATCGAAATGCAGTCCACGTCACTCATCTCGTTTTGTGCAACATCATACAGAGGCCCCTTATGACCAATTCCTATCTCGCCTAGTGGAGCGAAGGTAGAAGTCAACTTTTAAAACAAGAGTTTCCCGCTCTATGAACGTAGTTGAAAAGCAGCTGGTGATTCATCTTCTATGTGGCAAGGAGAACCTAGAAAACTCTGCTTTCATGACTCTCTCTCTCTCTGAAGAGAAATGCAAAGACCAAATGAGAAAAATCACAATTTTCCCACCTTGTCCGTGATGGAGTGTATAGAAAAAGTACAAACAAGGGGAAAGTTGACTCGACCGTTCTTTTAGCAGTCCCATGAGAGTTCAGAATTGACATCGAAGGGCAGCGTAGGACACTCATCTCGTTTTGCCCAACATCATACAGAGGCCCCGTATTCCCAATTCCTATCCGGCCTATGCAATCCAATGTAGAACGCAAGCTTTGGAACGCGAGTTTCCCGCTCAGACAAAGACCATAGTTGATCGGCAGCTGGTGATTCAGCTTCTATCTGCCAAGGAGAAAGTAGAAAACTCTGTGTTTTCATGAATCTCTCTCTCTCTGAAGAGCAATGCAAAGAAGATATTGGAAAAACGGCTGCTTTCCCACCTTGTCCAGAATGGACTATAGCCAAAGTAGAAACAAGGGGAAAGTTAACTCGACCGTTCTTTTAGCAGTCCCATGAGAGTTCAGAATTGACATCGAAATGCAGTCCAGGACACTCATCTCGTTTCGTGCAATACCATGCAGAGCGCCCAGATGTGGCCTTTTCTTGCGAATGCAGAACTCAACTTTCGGAATTCAAGCTTCCTTCTCAGTCAAAGACCATAGCTGCAAAACAGCCAGGGATTCATCTTCTATGTGGAAAGCAGAAACTAGAAAACCATGTGTTTGTATGAATCTCTTGGACTGTGAAAAGAAATCGAAAGAACAACAAGGAAAAATCGCTATTTTCCCACACTGCCAAGAAGGGAGAGCATAGCAATAGTAGAAACAAGAGGAATGTTAACTAGAGCGTTCTTTTAGCAGTCCCATGAGAGTCAGAATTGACACTGAAATGCAGTCTAGGACACACATCTAGTTTTGTGCAACGTCATACAGAGGCCCCATATTATCACTTCCTATGCGGCCTATTGGAGCGAATGTAGAAGTCAACGCTTAAAACCAGAGTTTCCCGCTCTTAGAACATAGTTGTTAAGCAGCTACTGATTCATCTCCTACCATGCAAGGAGAAACTAAGAAACAATGTGTTTTTGTGAATCTCTCTGTCTTAAGAGAAATGCAAAGAACCAATGTTAACTAGAAAGTTAACTAGAGCGTTTTGTTAGCAGTCCCACGAGAGTTGAGAATTGACATCGAAATGCAGTCCACGTCACTCATCTCGTTTTGTGCAACATCATACAGAGGCCCCTTATGACCAATTCCTATCTCGCCTAGTGGAGCGAAGGTAGAAGTCAACTTTTAAAACAAGAGTTTCCCGCTCTAAGAACGTAGTTGAAAAGCAGCTGGTGATTCATCTACTATGTGGCAAGGAGAACCTAGAAAACTCTGCTTTCATGACTCTCTCTCTCTCTGAAGAGAAATGCAAAGACCAAATGAGAAAAATCACAATTTTCCCACCTTGTCCGTGATGGAGTGCATAGAAAAAGTACAAACAAGGGGAAAGTTGACTCGACCGTTCTTTTCGCAGTCCCATGAGAGTTCAGAATTGACATCGAAGGGCAGCGTAGGACACTCATCTCGTTTTGCCCAACATCATACAGAGGCCCCGTATTCCCAATTCCTATGCGGCCTATGCAATCCAATGTAGAACGCAAGCTTTGGAACGCGGGTTTCCCGCTCAGGCAAAGACCATAGTTGATCGGCAGCTGGTGATTCAGCTTCTATCTGCCAAGGAGAAAGTAGAAAACTCTGTGTTTTCATGAATCTCTCTCTCTCTGAAGAGCAATGCAAAGAAGATATTGGAAAAACGGCTGCTTTCCCACCTTGTCCAGAATGGACTATAGCCAAAGTAGAAACAAGGGGAAAGTTAACTCGACCGTTCTTTTAGCAGTCCCATGAGAGTTCAGAATTGACATCGAAATGCAGTCCAGGACACTCATCTCGTTTCGTGCAATACCATGCAGAGCGCCCAGATGTGGCCTTTTCTTGCGAATGCAGAACTCAACTTTCAGAATTCAAGCTTCCTTCTCAGTCAAAGACCATAGCTGCAAAACAGCCAGGGATTCATCTTCTATGTGGAAAGCAGAAACTAGAAAACCATGTGTTTGTATGAATCTCTTGGACTGTGAAAAGAAATCGAAAGAACAACAAGGAAAAATCGCTATTTTCCCACACTGCCAAGAAGGGAGAGCATAGCAATAGTAGAAACAAGAGGAATGTTAACTAGAGCGTTCTTTTAGCAGTCCCATGAGAGTCAGAATTGACACTGAAATGCAGTCTAGGACACACATCTAGTTTCGTGCAACGTCATACAGAGGCCCCATATTATCACTTCCTATGCGGCCTATTGGAGCGAATGTAGAACTCAACGCTTAAAACCAGAGTTTCCCGCTCTTAGAACATAGTTGTTAAGCAGCTACTGATTCATCTCCTACCATGCAAGGAGAAACTAAGAAACAATGTGTTTTCGTGAATCTCTCTGTCTTAAGAGAAATGCGAAGAACCAATGTTAACTAGAAAGTTAACTAGAGCGTTCTGTTAGCAGTCCCACGAGAGTTGAGAATTGACATCGAAATGCAGTCCACGTCACTCATCTCGTTTTGTGCAACATCATACAGAGGGCCCTTATGACCAATTCCTATCTCGCCTAGTGGAGCGAAGGTAGAAGTCAACTTTTAAAACAAGAGTTTCCCGCTCTAAGAACGTAGTTGAAAAGCAGCTGGTGATTCATCTTCTATGTGGCAAGGAGAACCTAGAAAACTCTGCTTTCATGACTCTCTCTCTCTCTGAAGAGAAATGCAAAGACCAAATGAGAAAAATCACGATTTTCCCACCTTGTCGGTGATGGAGTGTATAGAAAAAGTACAAACAAGGGGAAAGTTGACTCGACCGTTCTTTTAGCAGTCCCATGAGAGTTCAGAATTGACATCGAAGGGCAGCGTAGGACACTCATCTCGTTTTGCCCAACATCATACAGAGGCCCCGTATTCCCAATTCCTATCCGGCCTATGCAATCCAATGTAGTACGCAAGCTTTGGAACGCGAGTTTCCCGCTCAGACAAAGACCATAGTTGATCGGCAGCTGGTGATTCAGCTTCTATCTGCCAAGGAGAAAGTAGAAAACTCTGTGTTTTCATGAATCTCTCTCTCTCTGAAGAGCAATGCAAAGAAGATATTGGAAAAACGGCTGCTTTCCCACCTTGTCCAGAATGGACTATAGCCAAAGTAGAAACAAGGGGAAAGTTAACTCGACCGTTCTTTTAGCAGTCCCATGAGAGTTCAGAATTGACATCGAAATGCAGTCCAGGACACTCATCTCGTTTCGTGCAATACCATGCAGAGCGCCCAGATGTGGCCTTTTCTTGCGAATGCAGAACTCAACTTTCAGAATTCAAGCTTCCTTCTCAGTCAAAGACCATAGCTGCAAAATAGTCAGGGATTCATCTTCTATGTGGAAAGCAGAAACTAGAAAACCATGTGTTTGTATGAATCTCTCGGACTGTGAAAAGAAATCGAAAGAACAACAAGGAAAAATCGCTATTTTCCCACACTGCCAAGAAGGGAGAGCATAGCAATAGTAGAAATAAGAGGAATTTTAACTAGAGCGTTCTTTTAGCAGTCCCATGAGAGTCAGAATTGACACTGAAATGCAGTCTAGGACACACATCTAGTTTTGTGCAACGTCATACAGAGGCCCCATATTATCACTTCCTATGCGGCCTATTGGAGCGAATGTAGAAGTCAACGCTTAAAACCAGAGTTTCCCGCTCTTAGAACATAGTTGTTAAGCAGCTACTGATTCATCTCCTACCATGCAAGGAGAAACTAAGAAACAATGTGTTTTTGTGAATCTCTCTGTCTTAAGAGAAATGCAAAGAACCAATGTTAACTAGAAAGTTAACTAGAGCGTTTTGTTAGCAGTCCCACGAGAGTTGAGAATTGACATCGAAATGCAGTCCACGTCACTCATCTCGTTTTGTGCAACATCATACAGAGGCCCCTTATGACCAATTCCTATCTCGCCTAGTGGAGCGAAGGTAGAAGTCAACTTTTAAAACAAGAGTTTCCCGCTCTATGAACGTAGTTGAAAAGCAGCTGGTGATTCATCTTCTATGTGGCAAGGAGAACCTAGAAAACTCTGCTTTCATGACTCTCTCTCTCTCTGAAGAGAAATGCAAAGACCAAATGAGAAAAATCACAATTTTCCCACCTTGTCCGTGATGGAGTGTATAGAAAAAGTACAAACAAGGGGAAAGTTGACTCGACCGTTCTTTTAGCAGTCCCATGAGAGTTCAGAATTGACATCGAAGGGCAGCGTAGGACACTCATCTCGTTTTGCCCAACATCATACAGAGGCCCCGTATTCCCAATTCCTATCCGGCCTATGCAATCCAATGTAGAACGCAAGCTTTGGAACACGAGTTTCCCGCTCAGACAAAGACCATAGTTGATCGGCAGCTGGTGATTCAGCTTCTATCTGCCAAGGAGAAAGTAGAAAACTCTGTGTTTTCATGAATCTCTCTCTCTCTGAAGAGCAATGCAAAGAAGATATTGGAAAAACGGCTGCTTTCCCACCTTGTCCAGAATGGACTATAGCCAAAGTAGAAACAAGGGGAAAGTTAACTCGACCGTTCTTTTAGCAGTCCCATGAGAGTTCAGAATTGACATCGAAATGCAGTCCAGGACACTCATCTCGTTTCGTGCAATACCATGCAGAGCGCCCAGATGTGGCCTTTTCTTGCGAATGCAGAACTCAACTTTCGGAATTCAAGCTTCCTTCTCAGTCAAAGACCATAGCTGCAAAACAGCCAGGGATTCATCTTCTATGTGGAAAGCAGAAACTAGAAAACCATGTGTTTGTATGAATCTCTTGGACTGTGAAAAGAAATCGAAAGAACAACAAGGAAAAATCGCTATTTTCCCACACTGCCAAGAAGGGAGAGCATAGCAATAGTAGAAACAAGAGGAATGTTAACTAGAGCGTTCTTTTAGCAGTCCCATGAGAGTCAGAATTGACACTGAAATGCAGTCTAGGACACACATCTAGTTTTGTGCAACGTCATACAGAGGCCCCATATTATCACTTCCTATGCGGCCTATTGGAGCGAATGTAGAAGTCAACGCTTAAAACCAGAGTTTCCCGCTCTTAGAACATAGTTGTTAAGCAGCTACTGATTCATCTCCTACCATGCAAGGAGAAACTAAGAAACAATGTGTTTTTGTGAATCTCTCTGTCTTAAGAGAAATGCAAAGAACCAATGTTAACTAGAAAGTTAACTAGAGCGTTTTGTTAGCAGTCCCACGAGAGTTGAGAATTGACATCGAAATGCAGTCCACGTCACTCATCTCGTTTTGTGCAACATCATACAGAGGCCCCTTATGACCAATTCCTATCTCGCCTAGTGGAGCGAAGGTAGAAGTCAACTTTTAAAACAAGAGTTTCCCGCTCTAAGAACGTAGTTGAAAAGCAGCTGGTGATTCATCTACTATGTGGCAAGGAGAACCTAGAAAACTCTGCTTTCATGACTCTCTCTCTCTCTGAAGAGAAATGCAAAGACCAAATGAGAAAAATCACAATTTTCCCACCTTGTCCGTGATGGAGTGCATAGAAAAAGTACAAACAAGGGGAAAGTTGACTCGACCGTTCTTTTCGCAGTCCCATGAGAGTTCAGAATTGACATCGAAGGGCAGCGTAGGACACTCATCTCGTTTTGCCCAACATCATACAGAGGCCCCGTATTCCCAATTCCTATGCGGCCTATGCAATCCAATGTAGAACGCAAGCTTTGGAACGCGGGTTTCCCGCTCAGGCAAAGACCATAGTTGATCGGCAGCTGGTGATTCAGCTTCTATCTGCCAAGGAGAAAGTAGAAAACTCTGTGTTTTCATGAATCTCTCTCTCTCTGAAGAGCAATGCAAAGAAGATATTGGAAAAACGGCTGCTTTCCCACCTTGTCCAGAATGGACTATAGCCAAAGTAGAAACAAGGGGAAAGTTAACTCGACCGTTCTTTTAGCAGTCCCATGAGAGTTCAGAATTGACATCGAAATGCAGTCCAGGACACTCATCTCGTTTCGTGCAATACCATGCAGAGCGCCCAGATGTGGCCTTTTCTTGCGAATGCAGAACTCAACTTTCGGAATTCAAGCTTCCTTCTCAGTCAAAGACCATAGCTGCAAAACAGCCAGGGATTTATCTTCTATGTGGAAAGCAGAAACTAGAAAACCATGTGTTTGTATGAATCTCTTGGACTGTGAAAAGAAATCGAAAGAACAACAAGGAAAAATCGCTATTTTCCCACACTGCCAAGAAGGGAGAGCATAGCAATAGTAGAAACAAGAGGAATGTTAACTAGAGCGTTCTTTTAGCAGTCCCATGAGAGTCAGAATTGACACTGAAATGCAGTCTAGGACACACATCTAGTTTTGTGCAACGTCATACAGAGGCCCCATATTATCACTTCCTATGCGGCCTATTGGAGCGAATGTAGAAGTCAACGCTTAAAACCAGAGTTTCCCGCTCTTAGAACATAGTTGTTAAGCAGCTACTGATTCATCTCCTACCATGCAAGGAGAAACTAAGAAACAATGTGTTTTTGTGAATCTCTCTGTCTTAAGAGAAATGCAAAGAACCAATGTTAACTAGAAAGTTAACTAGAGCGTTTTGTTAGCAGTCCCACGAGAGTTGAGAATTGACATCGAAATGCAGTCCACGTCACTCATCTCGTTTTGTGCAACATCATACAGAGGCCCCTTATGACCAATTCCTATCTCGCCTAGTGGAGCGAAGGTAGAAGTCAACTTTTAAAACAAGAGTTTCCCGCTCTAAGAACGTAGTTGAAAAGCAGCTGGTGATTCATCTACTATGTGGCAAGGAGAACCTAGAAAACTCTGCTTTCATGACTCTCTCTCTCTCTGAAGAGAAATGCAAAGACCAAATGAGAAAAATCACAATTTTCCCACCTTGTCCGTGATGGAGTGCATAGAAAAAGTACAAACAAGGGGAAAGTTGACTCGACCGTTCTTTTCGCAGTCCCATGAGAGTTCAGAATTGACATCGAAGGGCAGCGTAGGACACTCATCTCGTTTTGCCCAACATCATACAGAGGCCCCGTATTCCCAATTCCTATGCGGCCTATGCAATCCAATGTAGAACGCAAGCTTTGGAACGCGGGTTTCCCGCTCAGGCAAAGACCATAGTTGATCGGCAGCTGGTGATTCAGCTTCTATCTGCCAAGGAGAAAGTAGAAAACTCTGTGTTTTCATGAATCTCTCTCTCTCTGAAGAGCAATGCAAAGAAGATATTGGAAAAACGGCTGCTTTCCCACCTTGTCCAGAATGGACTATAGCCAAAGTAGAAACAAGGGGAAAGTTAACTCGACCGTTCTTTTAGCAGTCCCATGAGAGTTCAGAATTGACATCGAAATGCAGTCCAGGACACTCATCTCGTTTCGTGCAATACCATGCAGAGCGCCCAGATGTGGCCTTTTCTTGCGAATGCAGAACTCAACTTTCAGAATTCAAGCTTCCTTCTCAGTCAAAGACCATAGCTGCAAAACAGCCAGGGATTCATCTTCTATGTGGAAAGCAGAAACTAGAAAACCATGTGTTTGTATGAATCTCTTGGACTGTGAAAAGAAATCGAAAGAACAACAAGGAAAAATCGCTATTTTCCCACACTGCCAAGAAGGGAGAGCATAGCAATAGTAGAAACAAGAGGAATGTTAACTAGAGCGTTCTTTTAGCAGTCCCATGAGAGTCAGAATTGACACTGAAATGCAGTCTAGGACACACATCTAGTTTCGTGCAACGTCATACAGAGGCCCCATATTATCACTTCCTATGCGGCCTATTGGAGCGAATGTAGAACTCAACGCTTAAAACCAGAGTTTCCCGCTCTTAGAACATAGTTGTTAAGCAGCTACTGATTCATCTCCTACCATGCAAGGAGAAACTAAGAAACAATGTGTTTTCGTGAATCTCTCTGTCTTAAGAGAAATGCGAAGAACCAATGTTAACTAGAAAGTTAACTAGAGCGTTCTGTTAGCAGTCCCACGAGAGTTGAGAATTGACATCGAAATGCAGTCCACGTCACTCATCTCGTTTTGTGCAACATCATACAGAGGGCCCTTATGACCAATTCCTATCTCGCCTAGTGGAGCGAAGGTAGAAGTCAACTTTTAAAACAAGAGTTTCCCGCTCTAAGAACGTAGTTGAAAAGCAGCTGGTGATTCATCTTCTATGTGGCAAGGAGAACCTAGAAAACTCTGCTTTCATGACTCTCTCTCTCTCTGAAGAGAAATGCAAAGACCAAATGAGAAAAATCACAATTTTCCCACCTTGTCCGTGATGGAGTGCATAGAAAAAGTACAAACAAGGGGAAAGTTGACTCGACCGTTCTTTTAGCAGTCCCATGAGAGTTCAGAATTGCCATCGAAGGGCAGCGTAGGACACTCATCTCGTTTTGCCCAACATCATACAGAGGCCCCGTATTCCCAATTCCTATCCGGCCTATGCAATCCAATGTAGAACGCAAGCTTTGGAACGCGAGTTTCCCGCTCAGACAAAGACCATAGTTGATCGGCAGCTGGTGATTCAGCTTCTATCTGCCAAGGAGAAAGTAGAAAACTCTGTGTTTTCATGAATCTCTCTCTCTCTGAAGAGCAATGCAAAGAAGATATTGGAAAAACGGCTGCTTTCCCACCTTGTCCAGAATGGACTATAGCCAAAGTAGAAACAAGGGGAAAGTTAACTCGACCGTTCTTTTTGCAGTCCCATGAGAGTTCAGAATTGACATCGAAATGCAGTCCAGGACACTCATCTCGTTTCGTGCAATACCATGCAGAGCGCCCAGATGTGGCCTTTTCTTGCGAATGCAGAACTCAACTTTCAGAATTCAAGCTTCCTTCTCAGTCAAAGACCATATGTCATGTAACCCATTTCAATGTCCTGTTAACATTGTAACGTTTCACATGTCATCTTCTGTTCCATGTTTCTTTACCCATCCCGGGTTTTTCCATTCCTCCGCCCTCCGTTGTTTTGAGGGCTTGGAATGTATGTTTGAGTTTGCGCTCCTGCTCAAGGTTACTTTCCCAGGCGCGTCTAACGTTTCCTAGCACCTGGGAGGGGGTGCGCACTGACGAGGGATGGGGGCGGAACTTGCTCACAGGCAATGCTTTTAAGTTTGTATTTGGCGCGCTTTTGCTCATTCTCAGCTTTCTCTGTATTTGCATACTATTCCTTTAATAAATCAGTTATCTTTAAGCCCGAGCTTGTGAGACTGAGTATTTGGGATTAGGCAACCATTACATAAAGCTGAGAATCATTTCAACTATCTTCCGCTAGCCCCATCCAAACGTTGGATAAGAGGGAACGCTAGCGATGACCGACCATCAGCTTCGCGCAAGTGAAGGGAGTGAGGAGGAGCAGGAGGCGGCAAGGATCTGGCCAGCTCTAACCTCGAGAGCGCAAAGAGCGGCACGTCGGGAGATGCGGGATGTCCAATTAGATGAGTTGCTGATATCCATGCAGGAGAGCCTCAGGAGTGAACACAAAACTGTAATGGAAAGAGCACCTGGGAGGGGGTCTCCACAACTATCCTGGGAGCCCGAAATTCCCTTGTCACCGAGGGTGGTGGTAACCAACCAACCCCTGGAAGAGCCAGTCACTCCTGCTCGTATGAGAGCATTAGAGGACAAAATGGATCTAATAGTGACAATCCTTAAGGATCTCCCCAGGGGTGCAGAGCCCACCCCGGAAGATTGGGAGGAAGAGCCGTCACAGTACCCAAGGCATAGCACCCTGCCACCCAGGGGGAGAAGCAAGACTCGATCAGCCCATCAGGTGGGGGGGCGAGAGGCAAGACCTCCTAGGGATCGACCACCCATGGGGGCTCGGCGTACGCTGACATTTGCGGAACCGCCACAGCCAGCTGAGCCGGTAAGAAACTTCCTACCGTTTGGAGTGAAGTTCGATGGGGATCCCACTACGCTCTCCTTCTTTTTCACTAATGCTAAGCATTATATGGAGGATTGGGGCCGGAACTTTCGGTCAGAACATGGCAAAATCAATTTCATTGCCAACAAACTGAGAGGAAGGGCAGCTGATTGGTATGTGCAACTGTGCCAGACCGAGGCAACTGAGTTAGAGGACTTTGATGACTTTTTGTGGGCACTTAAACAGCATTTCGAAGACCCTCTAGCCCAAGAAACAGCTAAAAATGCCCTGAGGAAGCTCTACCAAGGGTCCCTCTCAGTTGCCAATTATGCGCTGGAATTTAAAGCTTTATCAGGGAAAGTAGAAGACTGGTCTGAGCCAACTTTAATTGAAATGTTTAAGCAGGGGCTAGAACCAGAAATCCTTCGTTGGACACTAGGAAGAGACGATCCTAAAATGCTATACGGGTGGATTCAGTTGGCGGGCAGCGCAGAAAATGCCCTGCAAACCTATGCCCATACCAAAGAGCTTAGACAATCCCGACTTGCTAGAGGAGCGCACACAACTGGACTTGCCAGCCGCCCCAAACCAAAAACCTGGGAAGAGGAAAGGGAACGACGGTTCTCCAAAGGTCAGCGCCTGAGATGTGGGAAAGAGGGGCATCGAGCCACGTCATGCCCCAGACGCCGTCCAGAAGAACGACAGACGAAACCTGCAGTAAAGTCGCCTGCTCCTGCTCTACCGCGGAAACTGAAAGCTGCCGTCGCAGAACTGGACCCCCCAGAACTACCCTTCGGAGAAGAGGAAGAAGAGTTGCAATTTGAGCAGCCGGCGGGAAAAGCCTACCACCTGCCCTGAAGGGCGCCCTAGGGCAGGTGGAAGAGACCGGGCGTAACCACGATTCGGTGAGTGGAAACTTCCCTACACTGACTGTTAAAGTTAGACTGGGCTCAAAAACCAAAACTGTGGAAGTTTGGGCCATGCTAGACTCGGGCTGCTCCCATTCCCTTATGCACCCTGATGTCGTAGCGGCTCTGGAACTGCCCACGTTTCCTTTACCAAGACCTATGATCTTCACCCAATTGGATGGAACTATGGCGGGAGGGAAAGCAGTCAATCATTCCACGGGACTGGTCGCCTTGCAGATGGGCTCCCATCAGGAAAAGCTGCCATTTGTTGTAGCTCCAGTGGGGGGTCCTCTGGTTATCTTGGGGATGCCCTGGTTTGTGCAACAAAATCCTTTTATCAACTGGCTACATAGAACTGTGACTTTTGCGGATGGATTTTACAAAGTACCCGAAAAGGACCTACTGGAAGACATGGAGGGTGGAGGGGTAGCGTATACTACTGTACAAACGCTTCAACCTCTTGAGGGACTACCCAATCAGTATCAGGATCTTGCTGAGGTATTTGGGGAAAAGGAAGCAGATCGCTTGCCACCCCACCGAAAAACGGACTGTGCCATTGAATTCTTACCAAACGTAAAATTGCCTCACCCAAAAATATACCCCATGTCTCCCAAAGAGCTCACTACGCTAAGGGAGTTCATTGACAAAAACCTAGCTAGGGGTTTCATTGAGCCTGCTAACTCCCCGGTGGGAGCCCCTGTCCTATTCAGGCCAAAAAAGGATGGGTCATTGAGGCTTTGTACCGATTTCCGCGGGCTCAATGCAGTCTCAATATTAAATAAATATCCTTTGCCCCTGATCAAAGATATGTTATCACATCTGGCCAGAGGCAAAATCTTCTCAAAACTGGATTTGAGAGAAGCCTATTTTCGTATTCGCATAAGGGAAGGGGATGAGTGGAAAACAGCATTTAACTGTCCTCTCGGGGCTTTCCAGTACAAAGTCTTACCCTTTGGTTTGTCGGGAGCACCTGGGGTTTTTATGCAACTAATCAATGAGGTCTTGCATGACCACCTATTTAAAGGGGTACTGGTATATTTGGATGATGTATTGATTTATACTGAAACCATGTCAGAACATATCCACTTGGTGCGTCAGGTACTGGCTAAATTGAAAAAAGCAGAGTTGTACGCTAAACTGTCAAAATGTGCCTTTCATCAGTCACAAATTGATTATCTAGGCTATAGAATTTCAGCTAAGGGCATTGAAATGGACCCTGCAAAAGTAGAAGCTATTGTGGCATGGGAGCCTCCCCGTACCAGGAGACAATTACAAAGTTTCCTCGGATTCGCTAATTTTTATCGGGCATTCGCCCAAAATTTTGCTGAAATCGCCCTCCCCCTTACTGAACTGTTAAAAACCAAAGGACAGGGGGATACGCGACGTTCAAAGAACCCAGGAGCGCTCCTTAAATGGACTCCAACCTGTCAGCAGGCGTTCGAAGCGCTCAAACAAATCTTTACCACAGAGCCAATTTTACAGCATCCAGACCCCTCTAAACCATTCGTTGTACAAGTAGATGCTTCTGATTTCTCCATAGGAGCACTCTTGCTACAATCTGACCACTCTGGCGCCTTAAAACCCTGTGCTTACCTCTCTCGCAAATTCACTGAAACTGAGAGGAGATGGCATGTTTGGGAAAAAGAGGCTTTTGCTGTAAAAACGGCTTTAGAAACGTGGCGACACCTATTGGAAGGCACTTCCAACCCTTTTGAAGTCTGGACTGACCATAAAAACCTGGAGGCTCTAAGCACCAGTCGCAAACTCAGCCCCAAACAGCTGCGCTGGGCTGAGTTTTTCAGCCGCTTTGACTTCACCCTTAAATTCATACCAGGCAAGAAAAACTTTTTGGCTGATGCACTCTCCCGCCGACCCCAAGATGCTGGCCCAGGGCCAACGGTCCAAGGCACCGTCTGGACCGACAAACAATTAAGTTTGGCAGCGGTGACGCGAAGTCAGACGCGAGCGCAGTCAATGCAACCTCCAGCCGCTCCGCCTCCCAGCCACTCGCCACACTTGTCAATTCCATCCGATTTGCAACAACAGTTGCTTCTCCACCTTAAAACAGATACTTGGTTACAAACCAATCGAGACAGTCTAACTTTCACCGACGATCTTGCCTGGCACAACGATCGTCTCTATGTACCAGATGCTATGCGAAAAACCATACTCCAGTGCTGCCACGATGACAAGCTGGCTGGACATTTTGGCTATTTAAAAACTCTTCACCTGGTTCGCCGGCAATTCTGGTGGCCAACCTTGCTTAAAGACCTTAAAGCTTATGTCACCGCTTGCCCTGTTTGTGCAGCAACAAAGCGCAAAACGGGCAAACCCCAAGGTCTTCTTCAACCCGTCGCCACCCCATCTGTCCCCTGGCAGGACATATCCATGGACTTTATCATTGATCTACCCCCTAGTCAACGCAAAACAGTCATTTGGGTGGTCAAAGATTTTTTCTCGAAGCAAGCTCACTTCATCCCATGCGCTTCTATCCCCACCGCACAACAGCTGGCCCGCCTCTTCCTCATCCACGTGTACCACCTCCACAGTATCCCCGCCTGTCTGGTGAGTGACAGAGGCACACAATTTACGTCACAATTCTGGCGGGCATTTTTGAAACTTCTGGGCACCAAACAGTCACTCTCCACCGCGTGGCATCTGGAAACGGACGGATCTACAGAGGCGGTTAACTCTACACTGGAACAATATCTCAGGGCTTTTGTTAATTACCAACAGGACAATTGGGTCGACCTACTCCCGTTTGCAGAGGTCGCCTATAACAATGCCGTTCATCAAAGCACTGGTCAAGTTCCTTTTAAAACAGTTTTTGGACGCGATTTCGTTCCTATTCCTGAACTACCCCATCCACAACCGCTACCAGCTTCCCTTACTGACTGGGCTGACTCTCTCAAACACTCATGGCTTAACATTCAACAAGCTCTCCTCCATGCCCAGGCTACTTACAAACGCCATGCCGATGCAAAGCGTTCCCCAGAACCACCTTTTACTGTCGGAGATAAAGTCTACTTGTCAACTAAATTTCTCAAATCCCCACAACCCTCCAAAAAACTTGGCCCTAAGTTCGTGGGACCTTTTCCAATTATCACACAAATTAACCCTGTTACTTTTAAACTTGCTTTGCCTCACAACCTCAAACGTTTACATCCTGTTTTCCATTGTAGCTTACTCAAGCCCTACCTACCGTCGGACCGCTGGCATCCCCAACCCGTTCCACCACCTCCGCTCATGATCGACAACCAGCAACATTTCGAAGTGACATCCATCCTGGACTCTCGCCGCCAGCGCTCCACTTTGCAGTACCTCGTTCGTTGGAAACATTTCCCTCATCCTGAATGGGTCGCTGCTACAGACGTACTCTCCCCTCGTCTTGTAGCCCAATTTCACTCTGCCTATCCTGACAAACCTTCTCCATAACATTCATTTGGGGAGGGGGCAATATGTCATGTAACCCATTTCAATGTCCTGTTAACATTGTAACGTTTCACATGTCATCTTCTGTTCTGTGTTTCTTCACCCATCCCGGGTTTTTCCATTCCTCCGCCCTCCGTTGTTTTGAGGGCTTGGAATGTATGTTTGGGTTTGCGCTCCTGCTCAAGGTTACTTTCCCAGGCGCGTCTAACGGTTCCTAGCACCTGGGAGGGGGTGCGCACTGACGAGGGATGGGGGCGGAACTTGCTCACAGGCAATGCTTTTAAGTTTGTATTTGGCGCGCTTTTGCTCATTCTCAGCTTTCTCTGTATTTGCATACTATTCCTTTAATAAATCAGTTATCTTTAAGCTTGTGAGACTGAGTATTTGGGATTAGGCAACCATTACACCATAGCTGCAAAACAGCCAGGGATTCATCTTCTATGTGGAAAGCAGAAACTAGAAAACCATGTGTTTGTATGAATCTCTCGGACTGTGAAAAGAAATCGAAAGAACAACAAGGAAAAATCGCTATTTTCCCACACTGCCAAGAAGGGAGAGCATAGCAATAGCAGAAACAAGAGGAATGTTAACTAGAGCGTTCTTTTAGCAGTCCCATGAGAGTCAGAATTGACACTGAAATGCAGTCTAGGACACACATCTAGTTTTGTGCAACGTCATACAGAGGCCCCATATTATCACTTCCTATGCGGCCTATTGGAGCGAATGTAGAAGTCAACGCTTAAAACCAGAGTTTCCCGCTCTTAGAACATAGTTGTTAAGCAGCTACTGATTCATCTCCTACCATGCAAGGAGAAACTAAGAAACAATGTGTTTTCGTGAATCTCTCTGTCTTAAGAGAAATGCGAAGAACCAATGTTAACTAGAAAGTTAACTAGAGCGTTCTGTTAGCAGTCCCACGAGAGTTGAGAATTGACATCGAAATGCAGTCCACGTCACTCATCTCGTTTTGTGCAACATCATACAGAGGGCCCTTATGACCAATTCCTATCTCGCCTAGTGGAGCGAAGGTAGAAGTCAACTTTTAAAACAAGAGTTTCCCGCTCTAAGAACGTAGTTGAAAAGCAGCTGGTGATTCATCTTCTATGTGGCAAGGAGAACCTAGAAAACTCTGCTTTCATGACTCTCTCTCTCTCTGAAGAGAAATGCAAAGACCAAATGAGAAAAATCACGATTTTCCCACCTTGTCGGTGATGGAGTGTATAGAAAAAGTACAAACAAGGGGAAAGTTGACTCGACCGTTCTTTTAGCAGTCCCATGAGAGTTCAGAATTGACATCGAAGGGCAGCGTAGGACACTCATCTCGTTTTGCCCAACATCATACAGAGGCCCCGTATTCCCAATTCCTATGCGGCCTATGCAATCCAATGTAGAACGCAAGCTTTGGAACGCGGGTTTCCCGCTCAGGCAAAGACCATAGTTGATCGGCAGCTGGTGATTCAGCTTCTATCTGCCAAGGAGAAAGTAGAAAACTCTGTGTTTTCATGAATCTCTCTCTCTCTGAAGAGCAATGCAAAGAAGATATTGGAAAAACGGCTGCTTTCCCACCTTGTCCAGAATGGACTATAGCCAAAGTAGAAACAAGGGGAAAGTTAACTCGACCGTTCTTTTAGCAGTCCCATGAGAGTTCAGAATTGACATCGAAATGCAGTCCAGGACACTCATCTCGTTTCGTGCAATACCATGCAGAGCGCCCAGATGTGGCCTTTTCTTGCGAATGCAGAACTCAACTTTCAGAATTCAAGCTTCCTTCTCAGTCAAAGACCATAGCTGCAAAACAGCCAGGGATTCATCTTCTATGTGGAAAGCAGAAACTAGAAAACCATGTGTTTGTATGAATCTCTTGGACTGTGAAAAGAAATCGAAAGAACAACAAGGAAAAATCGCTATTTTCCCACACTGCCAAGAAGGGAGAGCATAGCAATAGTAGAAACAAGAGGAATGTTAACTAGAGCGTTCTTTTAGCAGTCCCATGAGAGTCAGAATTGACACTGAAATGCAGTCTAGGACACACATCTAGTTTCGTGCAACGTCATACAGAGGCCCCATATTATCACTTCCTATGCGGCCTATTGGAGCGAATGTAGAACTCAACGCTTAAAACCAGAGTTTCCCGCTCTTAGAACATAGTTGTTAAGCAGCTACTGATTCATCTCCTACCATGCAAGGAGAAACTAAGAAACAATGTGTTTTCGTGAATCTCTCTGTCTTAAGAGAAATGCGAAGAACCAATGTTAACTAGAAAGTTAACTAGAGCGTTCTGTTAGCAGTCCCACGAGAGTTGAGAATTGACATCGAAATGCAGTCCACGTCACTCATCTCGTTTTGTGCAACATCATACAGAGGGCCCTTATGACCAATTCCTATCTCGCCTAGTGGAGCGAAGGTAGAAGTCAACTTTTAAAACAAGAGTTTCCCGCTCTAAGAACGTAGTTGAAAAGCAGCTGGTGATTCATCTTCTATGTGGCAAGGAGAACCTAGAAAACTCTGCTTTCATGACTCTCTCTCTCTCTGAAGAGAAATGCAAAGACCAAATGAGAAAAATCACAATTTTCCCACCTTGTCCGTGATGGAGTGCATAGAAAAAGTACAAACAAGGGGAAAGTTGACTCGACCGTTCTTTTAGCAGTCCCATGAGAGTTCAGAATTGCCATCGAAGGGCAGCGTAGGACACTCATCTCGTTTTGCCCAACATCATACAGAGGCCCCGTATTCCCAATTCCTATCCGGCCTATGCAATCCAATGTAGAACGCAAGCTTTGGAACGCGAGTTTCCCGCTCAGACAAAGACCATAGTTGATCGGCAGCTGGTGATTCAGCTTCTATCTGCCAAGGAGAAAGTAGAAAACTCTGTGTTTTCATGAATCTCTCTCTCTCTGAAGAGCAATGCAAAGAAGATATTGGAAAAACGGCTGCTTTCCCACCTTGTCCAGAATGGACTATAGCCAAAGTAGAAACAAGGGGAAAGTTAACTCGACCGTTCTTTTTGCAGTCCCATGAGAGTTCAGAATTGACATCGAAATGCAGTCCAGGACACTCATCTCGTTTCGTGCAATACCATGCAGAGCGCCCAGATGTGGCCTTTTCTTGCGAATGCAGAACTCAACTTTCAGAATTCAAGCTTCCTTCTCAGTCAAAGACCATATGTCATGTAACCCATTTCAATGTCCTGTTAACATTGTAACGTTTCACATGTCATCTTCTGTTCCATGTTTCTTTACCCATCCCGGGTTTTTCCATTCCTCCGCCCTCCGTTGTTTTGAGGGCTTGGAATGTATGTTTGAGTTTGCGCTCCTGCTCAAGGTTACTTTCCCAGGCGCGTCTAACGTTTCCTAGCACCTGGGAGGGGGTGCGCACTGACGAGGGATGGGGGCGGAACTTGCTCACAGGCAATGCTTTTAAGTTTGTATTTGGCGCGCTTTTGCTCATTCTCAGCTTTCTCTGTATTTGCATACTATTCCTTTAATAAATCAGTTATCTTTAAGCCCGAGCTTGTGAGACTGAGTATTTGGGATTAGGCAACCATTACATAAAGCTGAGAATCATTTCAACTATCTTCCGCTAGCCCCATCCAAACGTTGGATAAGAGGGAACGCTAGCGATGACCGACCATCAGCTTCGCGCAAGTGAAGGGAGTGAGGAGGAGCAGGAGGCGGCAAGGATCTGGCCAGCTCTAACCTCGAGAGCGCAAAGAGCGGCACGTCGGGAGATGCGGGATGTCCAATTAGATGAGTTGCTGATATCCATGCAGGAGAGCCTCAGGAGTGAACACAAAACTGTAATGGAAAGAGCACCTGGGAGGGGGTCTCCACAACTATCCTGGGAGCCCGAAATTCCCTTGTCACCGAGGGTGGTGGTAACCAACCAACCCCTGGAAGAGCCAGTCACTCCTGCTCGTATGAGAGCATTAGAGGACAAAATGGATCTAATAGTGACAATCCTTAAGGATCTCCCCAGGGGTGCAGAGCCCACCCCGGAAGATTGGGAGGAAGAGCCGTCACAGTACCCAAGGCATAGCACCCTGCCACCCAGGGGGAGAAGCAAGACTCGATCAGCCCATCAGGTGGGGGGGCGAGAGGCAAGACCTCCTAGGGATCGACCACCCATGGGGGCTCGGCGTACGCTGACATTTGCGGAACCGCCACAGCCAGCTGAGCCGGTAAGAAACTTCCTACCGTTTGGAGTGAAGTTCGATGGGGATCCCACTACGCTCTCCTTCTTTTTCACTAATGCTAAGCATTATATGGAGGATTGGGGCCGGAACTTTCGGTCAGAACATGGCAAAATCAATTTCATTGCCAACAAACTGAGAGGAAGGGCAGCTGATTGGTATGTGCAACTGTGCCAGACCGAGGCAACTGAGTTAGAGGACTTTGATGACTTTTTGTGGGCACTTAAACAGCATTTCGAAGACCCTCTAGCCCAAGAAACAGCTAAAAATGCCCTGAGGAAGCTCTACCAAGGGTCCCTCTCAGTTGCCAATTATGCGCTGGAATTTAAAGCTTTATCAGGGAAAGTAGAAGACTGGTCTGAGCCAACTTTAATTGAAATGTTTAAGCAGGGGCTAGAACCAGAAATCCTTCGTTGGACACTAGGAAGAGACGATCCTAAAATGCTATACGGGTGGATTCAGTTGGCGGGCAGCGCAGAAAATGCCCTGCAAACCTATGCCCATACCAAAGAGCTTAGACAATCCCGACTTGCTAGAGGAGCGCACACAACTGGACTTGCCAGCCGCCCCAAACCAAAAACCTGGGAAGAGGAAAGGGAACGACGGTTCTCCAAAGGTCAGCGCCTGAGATGTGGGAAAGAGGGGCATCGAGCCACGTCATGCCCCAGACGCCGTCCAGAAGAACGACAGACGAAACCTGCAGTAAAGTCGCCTGCTCCTGCTCTACCGCGGAAACTGAAAGCTGCCGTCGCAGAACTGGACCCCCCAGAACTACCCTTCGGAGAAGAGGAAGAAGAGTTGCAATTTGAGCAGCCGGCGGGAAAAGCCTACCACCTGCCCTGAAGGGCGCCCTAGGGCAGGTGGAAGAGACCGGGCGTAACCACGATTCGGTGAGTGGAAACTTCCCTACACTGACTGTTAAAGTTAGACTGGGCTCAAAAACCAAAACTGTGGAAGTTTGGGCCATGCTAGACTCGGGCTGCTCCCATTCCCTTATGCACCCTGATGTCGTAGCGGCTCTGGAACTGCCCACGTTTCCTTTACCAAGACCTATGATCTTCACCCAATTGGATGGAACTATGGCGGGAGGGAAAGCAGTCAATCATTCCACGGGACTGGTCGCCTTGCAGATGGGCTCCCATCAGGAAAAGCTGCCATTTGTTGTAGCTCCAGTGGGGGGTCCTCTGGTTATCTTGGGGATGCCCTGGTTTGTGCAACAAAATCCTTTTATCAACTGGCTACATAGAACTGTGACTTTTGCGGATGGATTTTACAAAGTACCCGAAAAGGACCTACTGGAAGACATGGAGGGTGGAGGGGTAGCGTATACTACTGTACAAACGCTTCAACCTCTTGAGGGACTACCCAATCAGTATCAGGATCTTGCTGAGGTATTTGGGGAAAAGGAAGCAGATCGCTTGCCACCCCACCGAAAAACGGACTGTGCCATTGAATTCTTACCAAACGTAAAATTGCCTCACCCAAAAATATACCCCATGTCTCCCAAAGAGCTCACTACGCTAAGGGAGTTCATTGACAAAAACCTAGCTAGGGGTTTCATTGAGCCTGCTAACTCCCCGGTGGGAGCCCCTGTCCTATTCAGGCCAAAAAAGGATGGGTCATTGAGGCTTTGTACCGATTTCCGCGGGCTCAATGCAGTCTCAATATTAAATAAATATCCTTTGCCCCTGATCAAAGATATGTTATCACATCTGGCCAGAGGCAAAATCTTCTCAAAACTGGATTTGAGAGAAGCCTATTTTCGTATTCGCATAAGGGAAGGGGATGAGTGGAAAACAGCATTTAACTGTCCTCTCGGGGCTTTCCAGTACAAAGTCTTACCCTTTGGTTTGTCGGGAGCACCTGGGGTTTTTATGCAACTAATCAATGAGGTCTTGCATGACCACCTATTTAAAGGGGTACTGGTATATTTGGATGATGTATTGATTTATACTGAAACCATGTCAGAACATATCCACTTGGTGCGTCAGGTACTGGCTAAATTGAAAAAAGCAGAGTTGTACGCTAAACTGTCAAAATGTGCCTTTCATCAGTCACAAATTGATTATCTAGGCTATAGAATTTCAGCTAAGGGCATTGAAATGGACCCTGCAAAAGTAGAAGCTATTGTGGCATGGGAGCCTCCCCGTACCAGGAGACAATTACAAAGTTTCCTCGGATTCGCTAATTTTTATCGGGCATTCGCCCAAAATTTTGCTGAAATCGCCCTCCCCCTTACTGAACTGTTAAAAACCAAAGGACAGGGGGATACGCGACGTTCAAAGAACCCAGGAGCGCTCCTTAAATGGACTCCAACCTGTCAGCAGGCGTTCGAAGCGCTCAAACAAATCTTTACCACAGAGCCAATTTTACAGCATCCAGACCCCTCTAAACCATTCGTTGTACAAGTAGATGCTTCTGATTTCTCCATAGGAGCACTCTTGCTACAATCTGACCACTCTGGCGCCTTAAAACCCTGTGCTTACCTCTCTCGCAAATTCACTGAAACTGAGAGGAGATGGCATGTTTGGGAAAAAGAGGCTTTTGCTGTAAAAACGGCTTTAGAAACGTGGCGACACCTATTGGAAGGCACTTCCAACCCTTTTGAAGTCTGGACTGACCATAAAAACCTGGAGGCTCTAAGCACCAGTCGCAAACTCAGCCCCAAACAGCTGCGCTGGGCTGAGTTTTTCAGCCGCTTTGACTTCACCCTTAAATTCATACCAGGCAAGAAAAACTTTTTGGCTGATGCACTCTCCCGCCGACCCCAAGATGCTGGCCCAGGGCCAACGGTCCAAGGCACCGTCTGGACCGACAAACAATTAAGTTTGGCAGCGGTGACGCGAAGTCAGACGCGAGCGCAGTCAATGCAACCTCCAGCCGCTCCGCCTCCCAGCCACTCGCCACACTTGTCAATTCCATCCGATTTGCAACAACAGTTGCTTCTCCACCTTAAAACAGATACTTGGTTACAAACCAATCGAGACAGTCTAACTTTCACCGACGATCTTGCCTGGCACAACGATCGTCTCTATGTACCAGATGCTATGCGAAAAACCATACTCCAGTGCTGCCACGATGACAAGCTGGCTGGACATTTTGGCTATTTAAAAACTCTTCACCTGGTTCGCCGGCAATTCTGGTGGCCAACCTTGCTTAAAGACCTTAAAGCTTATGTCACCGCTTGCCCTGTTTGTGCAGCAACAAAGCGCAAAACGGGCAAACCCCAAGGTCTTCTTCAACCCGTCGCCACCCCATCTGTCCCCTGGCAGGACATATCCATGGACTTTATCATTGATCTACCCCCTAGTCAACGCAAAACAGTCATTTGGGTGGTCAAAGATTTTTTCTCGAAGCAAGCTCACTTCATCCCATGCGCTTCTATCCCCACCGCACAACAGCTGGCCCGCCTCTTCCTCATCCACGTGTACCACCTCCACAGTATCCCCGCCTGTCTGGTGAGTGACAGAGGCACACAATTTACGTCACAATTCTGGCGGGCATTTTTGAAACTTCTGGGCACCAAACAGTCACTCTCCACCGCGTGGCATCTGGAAACGGACGGATCTACAGAGGCGGTTAACTCTACACTGGAACAATATCTCAGGGCTTTTGTTAATTACCAACAGGACAATTGGGTCGACCTACTCCCGTTTGCAGAGGTCGCCTATAACAATGCCGTTCATCAAAGCACTGGTCAAGTTCCTTTTAAAACAGTTTTTGGACGCGATTTCGTTCCTATTCCTGAACTACCCCATCCACAACCGCTACCAGCTTCCCTTACTGACTGGGCTGACTCTCTCAAACACTCATGGCTTAACATTCAACAAGCTCTCCTCCATGCCCAGGCTACTTACAAACGCCATGCCGATGCAAAGCGTTCCCCAGAACCACCTTTTACTGTCGGAGATAAAGTCTACTTGTCAACTAAATTTCTCAAATCCCCACAACCCTCCAAAAAACTTGGCCCTAAGTTCGTGGGACCTTTTCCAATTATCACACAAATTAACCCTGTTACTTTTAAACTTGCTTTGCCTCACAACCTCAAACGTTTACATCCTGTTTTCCATTGTAGCTTACTCAAGCCCTACCTACCGTCGGACCGCTGGCATCCCCAACCCGTTCCACCACCTCCGCTCATGATCGACAACCAGCAACATTTCGAAGTGACATCCATCCTGGACTCTCGCCGCCAGCGCTCCACTTTGCAGTACCTCGTTCGTTGGAAACATTTCCCTCATCCTGAATGGGTCGCTGCTACAGACGTACTCTCCCCTCGTCTTGTAGCCCAATTTCACTCTGCCTATCCTGACAAACCTTCTCCATAACATTCATTTGGGGAGGGGGCAATATGTCATGTAACCCATTTCAATGTCCTGTTAACATTGTAACGTTTCACATGTCATCTTCTGTTCTGTGTTTCTTCACCCATCCCGGGTTTTTCCATTCCTCCGCCCTCCGTTGTTTTGAGGGCTTGGAATGTATGTTTGGGTTTGCGCTCCTGCTCAAGGTTACTTTCCCAGGCGCGTCTAACGGTTCCTAGCACCTGGGAGGGGGTGCGCACTGACGAGGGATGGGGGCGGAACTTGCTCACAGGCAATGCTTTTAAGTTTGTATTTGGCGCGCTTTTGCTCATTCTCAGCTTTCTCTGTATTTGCATACTATTCCTTTAATAAATCAGTTATCTTTAAGCTTGTGAGACTGAGTATTTGGGATTAGGCAACCATTACACCATAGCTGCAAAACAGCCAGGGATTCATCTTCTATGTGGAAAGCAGAAACTAGAAAACCATGTGTTTGTATGAATCTCTCGGACTGTGAAAAGAAATCGAAAGAACAACAAGGAAAAATCGCTATTTTCCCACACTGCCAAGAAGGGAGAGCATAGCAATAGCAGAAACAAGAGGAATGTTAACTAGAGCGTTCTTTTAGCAGTCCCATGAGAGTCAGAATTGACACTGAAATGCAGTCTAGGACACACATCTAGTTTTGTGCAACGTCATACAGAGGCCCCATATTATCACTTCCTATGCGGCCTATTGGAGCGAATGTAGAAGTCAACGCTTAAAACCAGAGTTTCCCGCTCTTAGAACATAGTTGTTAAGCAGCTACTGATTCATCTCCTACCATGCAAGGAGAAACTAAGAAACAATGTGTTTTCGTGAATCTCTCTGTCTTAAGAGAAATGCGAAGAACCAATGTTAACTAGAAAGTTAACTAGAGCGTTCTGTTAGCAGTCCCACGAGAGTTGAGAATTGACATCGAAATGCAGTCCACGTCACTCATCTCATTTTGTGCAACATCATACAGAGGGCCCTTATGACCAATTCCTATCTCGCCTAGTGGAGCGAAGGTAGAAGTCAACTTTTAAAACAAGAGTTTCCCGCTCTAAGAACGTAGTTGAAAAGCAGCTGGTGATTCATCTTCTATGTGGCAAGGAGAACCTAGAAAACTCTGCTTTCATGACTCTCTCTCTCTCTGAAGAGAAATGCAAAGACCAAATGAGAAAAATCACGATTTTCCCACCTTGTCGGTGATGGAGTGTATAGAAAAAGTACAAACAAGGGGAAAGTTGACTCGACCGTTCTTTTAGCAGTCCCATGAGAGTTCAGAATTGACATCGAAGGGCAGCGTAGGACACTCATCTCGTTTTGCCCAACATCATACAGAGGCCCCGTATTCCCAATTCCTATCCGGCCTATGCAATCCAATGTAGAACGCAAGCTTTGGAACGCGAGTTTCCCGCTCAGGCAAAGACCATAGTTGATCGGCAGCTGGTGATTCAGCTTCTATCTGAGAAGGAGAAAGTAGAACACTCTGTGTTTTCATGAATCTCTCTCTCTCTGAAGAGCAATGCAAAGAAGATATTGGAAAAACGGCTGCTTTCCCACCTTGTCCAGAATGGACTATAGCCAAAGTAGAAACAAGGGGAACGGTCGAGTCAACTTTCCCCTTGTTTGCACTTTTTCTACACACTCCATCACGGACAAGGTGGGAAAATCGTGATTTTTCTCATTTGGTCTTTGCATTTCTCTTCAGAGAGAGAGAGAGTCATGAAAGCAGAGTTTTCTAGGTTCTCCTTGCCACATAGAAGATGAATCACCAGCTGCTTTTCAACTACGTTCTTAGAGCGGGAAACTCTTGTTTTAAAAGTTGACTTCTACCTTCGCTCCACTAGGCGAGATAGGAATTGGTCATAAGGGCTCTCTGTATGATGTTGCACAAAACGGGATGAGTGACGTGGACTGCATTTCGATGTCAATTCTCAACTCTCGTGGGACTGCTAACAGAACGCTCTAGTTAACTTTCTAGTTAACATTGGTTCTTCGCATTTCTCTTAAGACAGAGAGATTCACGAAAACACATTGTTTCTTAGTTTCTCCTTGCATGGTAGGAGATGAATCAGTAGCTGCTTAACAACTATGTTCTAAGAGCGGGAAACTCTGGTTTTAAGCGTTGAGTTCTACATTCGCTCCAATAGGCCGCATAGGAAGTGATAATATGGGGCCTCTGTATGACGTTGCACAAAACTAGATGTGTGTCCTAGACTGCATTTCAGTGTCAATTCTGACTCTCATGGGACTGCTAAAAGAACGCTCTAGTTAACATTCCTCTTGTTTCTACTATTGCTATGCTCTCCCTTCTTGGCAGTGTGGGAAAATAGCGATTTTTCCTTGTTGTTCTTTCGATTTCTTTTCACAGTCCGAGAGATTCATACAAACACATGGTTTTCTAGTTTCTGCTTTCCACATAGAAGATGAATCCCTGGCTGTTTTGCAGCTATGGTCTTTGACTGAGAAGGAAGCTTGAATTCTGAAAGTTGAGTTCTGCATTCGCAAGAAAAGGCCACATCTGGGCGCTCTGCATGGTATTGCACGAAACGAGATGAGTGTCCTGGACTGCATTTCGATGTCAATTCTGAACTCTCATGGGACTGCTAAAAGAACGGTCGAGTTAACTTTCCCCTTGTTTCTACTTTGGCTATAGTCCATTCTGGACAAGGTGGGAAAGCAGCCGTTTTTCCAATATCTTCTTTGCATTGCTCTTCAGAGAGAGAGAGATTCATGAAAACACAGAGTTTTCTACTTTCTCCTTGGCAGATAGAAGCTGAATCACCAGCTGCCGATCAACTATGGTCTTTGTCTGAGCGGGAAACTCGCGTTCCAAAGCTTGCGTTCTACATTGGATTGCATAGGCCGGATAGGAATTGGGAATACGGGGCCTCTGTATGATGTTGGGCAAAACGAGATGAGTGTCCTACGCTGCCCTTCGATGTCAATTCTGAACTCTCATGGGACTGCTAAAAGAACGGTCGAGTCAACTTTCCCCTTGTTTGTACTTTTTCTATACACTCCATCACCGACAAGGTGGGAAAATCGTGATTTTTCTCATTTGGTCTTTGCATTTCTCTTCAGAGAGAGAGAGAGTCATGAAAGCAGAGTTTTCTAGGTTCTCCTTGCCACATAGAAGATGAATCACCAGCTGCTTTTCAACTACGTTCTTAGAGCGGGAAACTCTTGTTTTAAAAGTTGACTTCTACCTTCGCTCCACTAGGCGAGATAGGAATTGGTCATAAGGGCCCTCTGTATGATGTTGCACAAAACGGGATGAGTGACGTGGACTGCATTTCGATGTCAATTCTCAACTCTCGTGGGACTGCTAACAGAACGCTCTAGTTAACTTTCTAGTTAACATTGGTTCTTCGCATTTCTCTTAAGACAGAGAGATTCACGAAAACACATTGTTTCTTAGTTTCTCCTTGCATGGTAGGAGATGAATCAGTAGCTGCTTAACAACTATGTTCTAAGAGCGGGAAACTCTGGTTTTAAGCATTGACTTCTACATTCGCTCCAATAGGCCGCATAGGAAGTGATAATATGGGGCCTCTGTATGACGTTGCACAAAACTAGATGTGTGTCCTAGACTGCATTTCAGTGTCAATTCTGACTCTCATGGGACTGCTAAAAGAACGCTCTAGTTAACATTCCTCTTGTTTCTACTATTGCTATGCTCTCCCTTCTTGGCAGTGTGGGAAAATAGCGATTTTTCCTTGTTGTTCTTTCGATTTCTTTTCACAGTCCGAGAGATTCATACAAACACATGGTTTTCTAGTTTCTGCTTTCCACATAGAAGATGAATCCCTGGCTGTTTTGCAGCTATGGTCTTTGACTGAGAAGGAAGCTTGAATTCTGAAAGTTGAGTTCTGCATTCGCAAGAAAAGGCCACATCTGGGCGCTCTGCATGGTATTGCACGAAACGAGATGAGTGTCCTGGACTGCATTTCGATGTCAATTCTGAACTCTCGTAGGATTGCTAAAAGAACGGTCGAGTTAACTTTCCTGTTGTTTGGACTCCATTTTGGACAATGTGGGAAAACAGCGATTTTTCTCATTTGGTCTTTGTGAGGTGGAATTGGAATTAGGGTCAAGGAAACAACAAAGAACTAAAGCCCTTTCATCAGGCAATTGTCTATTGCAAGTAAGCTATCTGTTGCAAGTGTGGTATGTGGGGAAGAGCCGAATGGGCAGATAAGAAACAAGAATGTATGTGTATTCTGTAGCAACTAGGTGAGAAAAGATAAGGAACGGGGAGGAAGCTCACCAGCTCCTCCAGGCTTGTTTCACACGGCTTGCTTTTAAAGTTATATCATATATCTCTAAGTTGATACTTAGTCTATGCTGTATAATCACCCAATGGGGGGGTATAAAAGAAGTAGGACCCCGTACCTTCGGGGTTCAGAATCTGAAGCATGAGCTTGTCTGAACCTATGCGCATATTAAACTCTTTTCCTGAATGAAGACCCGAGCGTCCTAGTCTTCATTTCTACAACAATTTTGGCGACCCAGATGGGACTGCTCGAGGGCGATTTTTCGCTGGAACAGGAGGAACCCCAAGGCATGGAGCCGCCGCCTGGAGTCGATGCCTAGGCGCCGCAGGAGAGTTCTCCTGAAAGTCTCGACCGAGTCGATGGTTCGGTCCTGGGGATACCTCCTCCCGATTCCAAGAACCCTTCATGACAAGGAAAAGAGAGGTCTGAATGGAGAGCCGGCCGGCGTGGTGCAAATGACAGGCTGAATGAACGTGGAACCAAGATAACTGAGGCAAGTATATACTTAAACTAAGGGGTACCTATCCTGCTTGAGGATAGAAGAGGTGCCTATCCTGCTTGAGGATAGAAGAGGTGCCTATCCCGCTTGAGGATAGAAGAGGGGGCCCGTACACCCCCCTGGACTCGGGCCGGCGTGCCTAATGAAGTCTGTGTAGGTTGTGTGGGTGGTTAAACAGTCGCAGTTCCTGGTGGTAGCCGTTGAGAGTCCGGTGCCACAGGTCGGCTGTAGTGTGTGCAGAACCCAGGGAGGGCACACTAATAGAAACAGATAGGGCCGGCGTGCCCAAGTCTGTGTAGGTTGTGTGGGTGGTTAAACAGTCGCAGTTCCTGGTGGTAGCCGTTGAGAGTCTGGTGCCACAGGTCGGCTGTAGTGTGTGCAGAACCCAGGGAGGGAACCCTAGGAGAAAAACATAGGTCCGAGAAACCCTTTTTCACGCAAATACCGTCATCCCTAGTCTTTAAAGACAGCCAGCGATTGCTGGGAGACTGGACGGGAAGTTAGTGGTCTTTAAAGAGAGCCAGCGTCTGCTGGGAGACCAGTTCCAAAGGGCGGTGAAGTTTGCAGAGAAGAAGGGGGGTGACTGGATTGCCCCGAACCTAAGGTTGTAGAAGAAAATAGAAGAAAATGGGGGAAGGAAGTGGCACCTCCGACACCCCACTGAAGTGTATGGTGAGAAACTTTTCTGATACTTTTGGGTGGAGATTATGGAGATCCCCTGGCTGACCCAGACACTGAAGATTTTTTTGTAGAAATGAGTGGCCCACCTTCGGGGTCGGCTGGCCAGAAGAGGGGACATTCAATTCTAATGTTATTAGTAAAGTCCATCAGAAGGTGACCAAAGATGGACATTGGGATCAGTTTCAGTGCATAGATCAGTGGCGATTCGCTGTAAAGCGGAGACCCGCGTGGCTGGTTCAATGTGTTAGGTTGAGGTCGGACTTTAAAATTAGCCAGCGCCTGCTGGGAGGCCGGCCCGGTTTTACCCCCTCGACAGTCAGAGGCTTAAAATTGCTGAAAAGCAAATCCAGCGAGGCTGGAGTGCTCTACCTTGGGGGGGGTAAAAACAATAAGAAGGTCAAGAGAGGGCTGTACTGATCAGGGATCAGGGTAAGGGAAGGCAGTAATCAATATGGGCAACAATAAAAGTTCCAAAAGGAAGGTTTCCCTTCCAGAATTACCTAGAAACATACCTAAGGAGAGTCCGCTTGGACTCTTGTTGAGAAATTGGGAAAAGGAACCTTATAAGAAAATGATAAACAATGGCAATTGGGAAAAAAAAAAAAAAAGGGGTGAGACCTGTGGGGAGACCTAGTAATTAGAATTGAAAAGTTAATAGTTTTTATTTTATTTTATTTGTTGAGGGAAATGGTGCAGAGAGTCTGTGTGTGTGCTCATGTATGTGTATGTGGCATGGGCATCTGTCCTGAGCTGAGGAGAGAAAAGCTATGTGAGCTTGTCCCTTAAGGAGTTAAATGTGAGTCTGTCCCTTTATAGAACTGAATTCCTCCGCAGTAAAAGGGGAATGCGTCAAGTTTTTGGAAATCCATAGCTCTGGCCAGGCTGCGGGTCTTCCAAATTTTTGGCTATGCCATCCCGTCTGTTATTTGCTGTGAATGGAGGGACATGGGATTTGATTGTGCCATGTGTTCAGTGCTGTGAGTAGGTGACCACTTTAATTTGTGTGGAAGGGAATTGAGTAAAAGTGAATTAAATAAAGTGAAGGAGAAATAAGAATGAACTTGTGATGTTGAGATGACTTGAGAGAAAGAATGCCTATGGGGTGGTACACAATTTTGGAAAAATATGGTTAGAGAGGGGACTAAAGGGAAAGAAGTTTTTCCCTGTAATAACACCACACTTACAGGAGCTTAAGTAAAGTTATCCTAACCCCAGAGGAAGAAGCAAGCTGGATTACCCATGGGGCAGTAACAATAAACTAATGTTGCCAGAAGGAATAGAAATAGTAACTAAACCAATTATGCAAAGGGTATACCAAAGGTCACACTGAGGAACACAAGCCTTGTGTTTTGTGTTGTTTGCTTAATTCGAATTTGGAAACGAGAGCTGAGGATTGGCAACTGTATGTGGATGGAAGGTTGGATGGATGAAGTGTCGGTGATTTAGTTGAGAGTCTGTGGATTGGATTGATGCAAACCCACAATCCAAGGTGACAAGATATTCAGACTTTGTTATCAGTCTTCCCGACACTGGAGGAACAGAGGATGGTTATTGAAATAGGACAGAAAAGGGAAAGGTTGGGAGGATATTCTGGCAGAGCCCATAAATGAACAGGGCAACCCCAAGAGGAAGAGAGAAAAAGAAAGATGAAATGCCTTGTTTTTAACTCAAGGTTTGCGGCCCCAAAGAGGGGGAGGCAGGGGAATTCTCGGAAGATTGGTCGAGGAGGTATTCCATGGGATGGAGAGCTCGGGAAACAGACAGGCACGAAAAGGCCCTGGAGAGACTCAGGCTCTCTGGGAAGGAAGTTGAGTTGAATCACAATAGGGCAGTTGAGTGTGGATTGTCTCCAATAGGCCTGGGAGCGGCTAGATTCATCTTGATGGGAGCCATCGCCCTTTTAATAAAGCATTCCTTTCTCCTGGCTGAGAGGCAGGGAGGAAGAGCTTCTGTGTTCCTGCAGGGCTGTGATGGATTGCATGTGGCAACAGCCTGTTGAGGCATTGGTGTGCAGTTTTCTTTTTGAGAGCATTTGTTTGTCTCAATGTGCGCGTACATGTAAGGTTGAGAAACTGTTTTGAGTTGTGAAAAGAGAGTTGAGAAATTATGTGAGTCTATTCCTTAGGAGGCTGCAGGTTCTGGCCATGCCTGCATCCACCATTAATTCTGGTTTTGTGTGTGTGTGTTGTGATTTGTGTAATTTGAATGCATATTATGGGAAAGTTGAAAGGTTTTTGTCAATCCTTTCCCATTTGTTTTTTTTAATTGTTTGAGGTGTATGTGTGTTTCATTATTTGCCCAATCTCACCCAAACTCCCCCCTTCAGTCTGCCTCTTGCCTGCTTGTTACAGGCTTGAGGACCCAGATGAGGGGACAGAGGGGTGACAGAGGGGAGGGGCAATGCTTTTACAGAAGATCCTTTACTCCCCCATCTTTTTAGGATTCTTCCTTTTACAATACCTTTACACACACCGGGGACAATCTTTTAAGTTTCAGAGATTTCTCTTTCTGCTGTAGAAGGACTCTTCTTGTGAAAAGGGGGGGAATGTGGGCAGTTTCAGAGAAGCAATGACTCAGAGAAGGGGGGGCAACCCCTTTGCTCTCACAGCTCCACTGCTCTGCCCCTGGCCTTCCAGTTTTAGAAAAGTGTGTGTGTTTTTATAAATTTTATATGGATTAAATTTTAATCCCTCCTCAACATGGCACATGATGATAAAAACAGGAGAGGGAGAGAAAAAAAAAAAAAATTTGGACAACATATGGTTTTAGTAGAGCTTCCATGGACTGGTATGATCTATCTGAGTTTTGTTTTTGTTTTTTGTTTTAACAATTTTGACTATGGAAACAGTCCAAACACTAGATAAACTCTTATGTCAATGCTTTCTTGTTTTTCTAGTTTTACAAGTTTTGATTTTAGGGAAGTTATTGGGGAATTAAATATTGGCAACTGAAATATAATATTGTTTTTATTAAAAAAAAAAATGAATTGACTTTAAGTCATTATATATATATATATATATATTAAAATTAGAGGTTTGGCTGTAAAAGTCTTGACCCAATTTTGGGGGTTTTGAAAGAGACTTGTTGTTTAAGCAATTGGGTCAGCCTACTTACTTAGGGTGGCATTGCTAGGGCAAGAAAATTAGTTTTATCCAAAGTAGTGCTTAGATATATCCAAAACTACACCTACCAATCTAGTCACATGGGACAAACACTTTAGGGGATTGTGTGTCTAGAATATTTATTTGTCCTGGAATCTTTTTGAAAGCCAAACAGGTGTGTGTGAGAGATGTGTGGTATGCCAAAAGGACAACCCAAAGACCAACCAGGTTCAACTCCAGGGGAACCTCCAAAGGGGGGTGGCCCTGGGGTGAACTGTTTCTTAGAATGGGTGAAAGGCTTTCTTTATAGGCTAAAAAGACACTTGGAGGGGCTAGGACCAAAGGCAGGATTAACATGGACACAGGCCTTTTTAGTGACAATACTAAGTCTCTGGATTGCTCCTAAGAACAGACTAGCAGTCAGTCCATTTGAGATGGGTGACTCTATCTTGGAATTCTTAGTGGAGAAGTAGGAGACATGCATGCCATGGGGAAGAAATTTGTCTGCAAGCATTTGAAACAGTTATCTGCGCAAGTCTTGTCCTTGTCTCCCTATCTACAGGAACACAGAGTCCAACTGTTGGAACAGCAGACGCATCCTTTTAAGTCTGGAAATCGAGTTAAACCAGACGGAGGGGAGTCAGCAACTGAGTTGGGAGAAACCCTAAAGAAGACACTGGTGTTGCCAAATACTGCTGGACACTGGACTGTGCAGGAAAAAAAAAAAAAAAAAAATGCGCCTGAACTTTTTTGTCTAATACCTTGTAGTTTTGATGACCATACGGGTCCCTGAACCTGGAAAAGAGAGTCACAGGGTTCAAGGGAAGCTTTGAAGATGCACTCAATTTAGAACAATAGGGAATTTATATTTTCATATGAAAAGGTATTAAGATACAATTCTGAAATCCAGCCTACCTGTAGTATGGAACTATGGTTAATCCACTGGTTTGGATTTGTTAGCCTTATAGGCTGGCGCCTGAGTCACAAGTGGACTGATGAACAACTATTGAAGGAGGGTGAAAAATTTAACACCTTAATAGCTTTAACTCAGAAAATAGCTTGTTAGGCTAAATATCTTAATTGCTGGTTGTGTGGGTTTACAACTCTTCATGGTGGACATGGATTTAGAAAAGGCTGATGGGCTCTTAAAGAGGGCAGTGGCAAAATTGGCTCAGGAGGCGAAATTGAGGTGGCCCCAGGCCTTGCCAATTGCTCTCCTGAGAATAAGTATTCAGACATCCGAAAGACTGGGGCTCTCCCCTTTTGAGATAATATAAAGTCTTACGGGGGAAGAGAAAGCTCCAGCTTTAGGTTTGCCAACCTCAAGAAGCCTTTTGTTTTGTTTTGTTTTGTTTTGTTTTGTTTGCTTCTGAAAACAAAGGGGTTGCAAATGGGGTACTAACTCAGAAATTGGGAAATTGAAAATGGCCTGTGGCAAACTTCTCTAAGCAGCTGAAGCACAAGGCTGGCCAGCTTGCTTGTGAGCAGCAGCTAAGTGGCCATTCCATTTACTCTTGCATTTAAAAGGGGTACTTTAAAACCCAGAAGGAATGAGAGAGATGCACCGGGAGGATCATTTGACAGTGAAGTATGTGTAGACGGGGTGGAAGTGCCTAGGGGAGTGCCGGATGAGGTCAGGGCTAGAGGCTAAATTTTGGTGGGATTTGAATCCTTTCTGTTTTGGTGGGTGACGGTCCACGGGGATGTGGATTGGATCAACTACATCTATTGTGGCCAACAGGGATTCATGAACTGTACCGGAGATGTTGTGAAGGGTATTGCAGAATGGTTGGATGCCACTAGTGGGGTGGCCTGGGAGAGTGGAATGGCATTGGATGTGCTGTTGGCGGAGAAAGGGGGAGTCTGTATGGTGCTGAGGGGGAGCTGTTGTGCCTTTATTCCGGGCAGCATAGCCCCCGACGGAACTGTTGCTCGGGCCTTGCAGGGTCTGGCTGCACTGTCTGGGGAGTTGATACTCAAGGATATCTAGAGGCAAGAAACATTTTACAACAATTCGAGTTACAAATTGAACAAACTGATAAAGATTAAAAAGGGGGGGAATTGTAAGGTATAGAAAAATACAATTTGTAAATAAGGAAGATCTATATATATATATATATATATCCATATAAAGCAGTATCATATAGATCTTGGTTGGGGGAGATTTTAAGGTGTAAATACTAATATTAGCTAATAGCAAAGGACCAGGGGAAGTGGCAGGTATGCCCAACAGCTGATCCTCTTAGGATTGAAATCTTTAAGAACTCACCACCAGGAAACGGGGAAGTTTTACTGCATCCCACTGCTGGGTCACCCCCGGAAGCTGACCCTCTACGCACTGGAGAAGCTGTGGATAATCGTCACCCTGGTGACTCTGGTGGGGGGAATGAGGTGGAATTAAGGGGAACACTTTTTGCATTTCAAATTTTGGTAGATGGGAGTGTGTGAAAAATTTTAATCTGTCAAATTGTTGCATTGAAATAGATGAAAGTGGGAAAGTGGTACAAGAAAATCACAGATAGGATGGTGAAACTCTCCCACGTGCCTGTATAGACCTGGAAGGGACTGCATTTGGGAGACGTTTTTGGGGAATGGTTCCCAAAGCTACCAGGACTCCAGGCTATCGTAGCCCTAATTGGATTGATCGCTGTGGGGTGTGTGATACTGCCCTGTGCGATCACCAACAGTATCTCACTATTGGCAAAAAGGAGGCTACCTCACAAGTCCTGGCCATGTGGGAATATCAGTCTATCCCCAATGATAACCTTAGTGAAAGTAATCTGCCCTGAAAAGGCTGAATACTTTCAAAGGGGGGAATGAGGTGGAATTGGAATTAGGGTCAAGGAAACAACAAAGAACTAAAGCCCTTTCATCAGGCAATTGTCTATTGCAAGTAAGCTATCTGTTGCAAGTGTGGTATGTGGGGAAGAGCCGAATGGGCAGATAAGAAACAAGAATGTATGTGTATTCTGTAGCAACTAGGTGAGAAAAGATAAGGAACGGGGAGGAAGCTCACCAGCTCCTCCAGGCTTGTTTCACACGGCTTGCTTTTAAAGTTATATCATATATCTCTAAGTTGATACTTAGTCTATGCTGTATAATCACCCAATGGGGGGGTATAAAAGAAGTAGGACCCCGTACCTTCGGGGTTCAGAATCTGAAGCATGAGCTTGTCTGAACCTATGCGCATATTAAACTCTTTTCCTGAATGAAGACCCGAGCGTCCTAGTCTTCATTTCTACAACATTTGGATATTACCAATTCCTTTGAGGCCGATTATAGTGTGTGTAGAATTCAACATTTAGAACTGAGGTTTCCCTGTCAGTCAAGCACCATATTGAAAAGCAGCTGGTGATTCTTCTTCTATGTGGCAAGGAGAAAGTAAAAAATGTCTTTTCAGGAATCTCTGTCTGAAGAGAAATCCAAAAAACAAATGAGAAATCGCTCTTTTGCCACATTGCCCAAAATGGAGTGCATAGCAAAGGTACAAACATGGGGAAAGTGTTCTTTTAGCAGTCCCATGAGAGTTCAGATTTGACATCAAAAACCAGTCTAGGACACCCATCTAGTTCTGTGCCAGATCATACAGAGGGCCCATATGAGGCCTATTCGAGTGAATGTAGAAGTCAAGTTTCCCGCTCAAAGACCTTGGTTGAAAAGCAAACATTCACTCCAATCTAAAATGGAGAGTTATTGGGTGAGCCATATCTTTAGTACATCTCCAGAAAAAGTTTGGTGGCCCTCTAAAACATACATTGCAACATCAGCTTTTATAGGACTATAAGACATCCGAGGCATATATTATTTTATGAGTCAGTTTGGTCTAGTGGTTAAGGCAATGGGCTAGAAACCAAGAGTTTGAGAGTTCTAGTCCCACCTTAGGCATGAAAGCCAGCTGGGTGCCCTTGAGCCAGTCATTGTCAGCCCAAGCCACCTCACAGGGTTATTGTTGTGGGGAAAATAGGAGTAGTAGTAGTAGTAGGTATGTTCGCCACATTGAGTTATTTATAAAAATAATAAAGGTGGGATATAAAATAAATAAATAAATAATCCTAAAATATAAATATATGATTGAGATTCTGAGAGATAAGTACCAAATTGGGACCACAGTACAGGGTGGCAGTATAATAAGAGGTAGTTCAAATGGGCATGTGTACATGAAGTGTGGTGGTTTGAACTGCCCTGCTTCCATGTGAGACCCTTCTTTCACAGTGTTGCTGCACTCTTCCTTCACAAACCCTGGAGAATCAGCTGCCATGCTGTTATCTGCTACTTTGCTCCAGATCTGTCCCCAATGTACTGATTTATCAGAAAAAAAGGCAATTGGCAACTCCCTTGAGTAACCTGACTTGGAATATAGAAATTACAGAGATATAATATTTATTTATATTTTGAATTTCATCACCACCCATCTCACTCAAAGAGCTGTAATGACCTATAGACAGTGGTCATACAGAAATGAGCTCTTGAATATGGCAAAGGTATGCTGTGTTAATAAAAACTAGCACCCTTTAATTTAAAAAAAAAGATACATTATTGATGGCAGAAGCTTATAAATTTTATTGATGTCAAGAAAAATGCTGAATTACTCAAGATATGAAAAACAGAATGCAAAATAGCATATAATTATGCATCTCCACAAAATGGAACGAAAAATTACTTAAAGCATATTATTACTGATTCTCACCTCTGCAATAGAGAAATGGAAATTATTCTTGGTGAGGGCCTGGGAACTGTGGCCCTTCAGATATTGCTGGTCTTGGTATCCTGCTGGTTAGACCTGCTAGGTAGTTCAAAAGCATTTGAAGGCCAGAGGTACACACATTTGCTTTATACAGTAGTTGACAAATTAGAGTACTTTCAATTTTTATACAAGTGCTTTCTAAAACTTAAACAAGTAAAAATTAAGTTTCTGTCGTTATAAATGGTCTTTTCTGCTGTAGATAATTTTCCATTTGGCTGGTTACACTGACTTGTCATTTTTTAAAATTCAGACAGCCACACTATTAGGAATTTGATCTGGGGAAAGGTAATAATATGGGAGGTTTTTGTTCCTGTTACGTTCAGCAATGTAACTGGTAATTCCATCAAGACTCTTGCGGAATTTCCTCATGGCCTCTTTCACTGGCTTGTCTATGAAGTGTTCATCTGGATATACCCCCAGAAACACCTGGTTGGAGAAGACAAAAATTTTTACAAATGATATAATCAGAATATAGTAAATAAATAATACAATTATTAACTGCCATGAAATTGGTGACTCTCTAATAAGAACATGGTCAACTGGCCAATGAGTTTAACCATCAGTACCACCACTGCCTGTCAGAACCTTTGGGAAACTGGATGTATTATTTTGATTCTGTTATTTTATGCTGTGTTTTTTTTCCTCTTAATCTTTGCTATAATTTACTGTGTACAACAAATTTATATGGAAGGAAACAGATTGATTTACAAACTTAACATTATAAACAATGCTACCTGAGGGACTGTCTCATCCCCATTACATCGACCCATCCCACCCAGTCATGCAGAGAGGGCATGTTATGGACCCTGTCTATAAGAGAATTCTGTCTGGTGGGGTCCAGGAAGCTGGCCTTCTCTGCAGTGGCTCCTGTCCTTTGGAACATTCTTCCCCTGGAGGTGAGGCTAGCCCATCTCTCCTGACCTTCCATAAAAAGCTGAAGACCTGGCTCTGCCATCTTGCTTGGGGTGGGAAGGGGAGTAGTCATTCTTGGGGATGGCTGGAGCCCTAAAATGGCCCTCATATGCACACGAACTGAATTAGAACTTTCATTGCCATCTGGATTTTATTTTATATTTATCCCTTGTATTTATATTTATATTTTATGTATTATTTATGGTTTTATTGTATTTTAAATCTTTTACCTCTATTGTAAACTGCCCAGAGTCCCTCCTCTGGGGGGAGATGGGTGGTAGCAAAATTTGATGAATAAATAAATAAAATAGTGTAGATATTATACAAAAAAAAAGTATTGTCTTCCTAGCTTTGGAAGACAAGAGAGCTTCCAGTCAATGAGCAAACTGCCAGAAAAATAGCATGAGAAGTTATTGCCCACAATTAAGTCCTTGTCATATTGCAGAAATGTTATCATTTCTATTCTATGCAGATCCAGGTTCAGAGCAAAACAAAGTAATGAGAATGCTTGTGGAGATGGCCATTTTTTGTGAAGAAATTATGATTCAGATTTTCCTTTAGAGTCCAAAAAAGACCAAAACTGTAGCATATATCCCTCTCCCTTCTTCAAGTTTTTTCATTAAGCACCTACAGGCTTACTTTTTCACAAACCTTTACTACAGCAAGTTGTACAATAGCAGAGGTTTCTTGTTCCGGCAAGATAACAGTAGGATGTAAAACGTGAAAGCCCTTGGCTACTTGAATAAGACAGGCTTACAATGGGGTCCAAACAAATTCCTTTATCAATTTCTACTGATGGGGAGGATCTACTAAGTTAATTGACCAAGCATTATTTGGCTGTTAGTCTGGTTGTGTACTGACTGATTCTGTTCAACTAATTTCCGGCCTTCCAGAAGGATTTGAAGACCTGGTTCTGCCACCTCGCCTGGGATGGGAAGGGCAATAGGTGCCTGGTGTCATAGAGTTCTTCCTACTGAATATCATCTTTGCCACTTGGATTTTATATTTATTTATTTTTATTATGTCAGTTGTTCGTCTTGTAATTTATATGTTGATGGTTTTAAATGGTTAATTTTATTGTAAACCGCCCAGAGTCCCCCTGTTATGGGGAAGATGGGCAGTGATAGAAATTTGAATAATAAAAATAAATAAATAAATAAATAAATTTCTTAGAAGAAATGAGTAAAGCTCTTGGACATCACAGGAACTTAAACATTCCTGAGCGTTGTTAAATTCTTTGCAAGCTTCTTAAAAGTGTTCTGAAAGTTAGCTAACTTGATCACTTTAGCAGGAATTCCACAGATGTTTCCATGATCTAGTCCAGCTCTCAAGAAGTGCATCTGCTAGAGCCTCTCTAACAGATAATCATCCAGCCTCTCTTTTAAAACTGTTTACCGAATTCACTATTATATTTGACAGCTATTCTAGTGGCTGACAGCTTGTATAGGCAGCATGTTCTACCTGAAGACTGAACCTCCTTCCTTATAATTATAACCTATTGTTTCTGGTCTTCCCCCATCCTATACTGGGGCATTATGTTTTTCCTGTCCAGATGCAGAACTTCATACTTCCTCCTGTTAAATTCCATCCTATTCATTTCAGATTACTGCTCAAGCCTGTCTAGATCTTTTAGAATCTTCTTTCCATCTAAAGTATTAGCCACCCCTCCAAATTTTGTGCTGCCTGCAGACTTTAGAAGTGTCCCCTGTACTCCTGTCATCCAAATAATTAAAAAAATGTTGAACAACAGGGCCAGTCCAAAGCCCTGTGGCACTCCACTTGAAACTTCCTTCCAAGCTGAAGCAGAGCCGTTAATGAGAATTCTTTTAGTGTGTTCATTCTGCCAACTGTCCATCTAGACCTTTTATGAATAAGAATATCTTTTAGCACTCTGTTAAAGGCTTTCCTTGAGGTCCAGGTACAATGAGACTTTCCTCTAGTCTACTAAAACCCATAAACATACTTAACAGATTTCCAGGAAGAATGTGGAATCTGGATTTTACTTTTATGTAATAAATAAATGAGCCAGTTTGGTGTAGTGGTTAAGGCACCGGGCTAGAAACTGGGAGACCATGAGTTCTAGTCCTGCCTTAGGCACAAAAACAATTGGGTGACCTTGGGCCAGTCACTCTCTCTCAGCCCTAAGAGGAAGGCAATGGCAAACCACTTCTGAAAATGTTGCCAAGAAAACTGCAGCGACTTGTCCAGGCAATCTCCGAGAACTGGACATGATTGAACAGATAAATAAATAAAATAATAATATAAAAAATAAAATAAAATAAAATAATAAAATTAATTAATTAATTAATTAATTGGACACAATTGAAAAAAGAGAGAGAGAGAGAGAAATAAATAAATAAATAAATTTAAGTAGAGACAAGTCTCACTTCGTTTTCCTGAAACTGACTCAAAGCCCAAACAGCACCTAGATGCCAACAAGACCGTCCTCTGTCAGGTAAACTTTCAATGATATATTCAATGGTGGTTTTCCCCTTTTCCGTAGGTGGTGGGCAGCGCATAGTTGGAGGAGCATTTGGAATCCAGGAACACCAATCATACTGAAATATAAAAGACAAAAGCTAGTAAGGTAAAAGATTATTAGGAACTATTAAGGAATTAAACAAATAAATAATAGAATCATAATATTGCAAAATGGCATGTAATCTACCTATAAAATTAAACAAGGATAGTCAAGTATTTTTATGCAAATGGAAGATACATCTGTTCACGCAGAAAGGATTGTGAGCCTCTCCTGTAGCTACAGCCTCATGAATTATACCTTACACTATTATAAAAGTAGAAAACCTTATATAGTAGTCCTTGTTTAGCAACTGCCTCAGATAGTGACTGTTTGCAATTAGGACAGTGATGAAAAAGTAATTTTGCCACTACCTTTAGGACAACAAAAGCCTTCAGCATGAAACTGATTAAAGTCTGGTCAGTTTCAGGCAGCAGGTTTCTAATCAACTAATCAAGGTCACAGAACTGAGCTTAATTTGTGGTTCCCGCTTTTTAGGGAAGTGCTGTGCTGCAGCTCAGGAAGAGATAGCTTGTTATGGTTGAGTCTGTCCATGTGTTGTGAGATTAAGGAGTTTTCATCGTGTCTTCTGACTGCTGGTTGGTGTTCGTGGATGTGCTCTGCAGTTTGGATGGTAATCTGCACTGAACTTGGACTAGATGATACTGAAAGTATCTTCCAACTCTATGATTCCATGAAGGCAGATTACTATTGAATATCACAACAATGAAGAACAGTTCAACAATGGATCCACTTAGATAGATGATAGATCGATAGAGGGCTCCCTTTCACTGGATGTGTTCATGTACAGTACAGAGTAGATACATCAGGAGTGCTTTTATTGTGATTACTACACTTGGATTCAGTAGCCTACATGAACCATTCCAACTCTGATTCTACCATTCCTGCTCCCCAAAATCTTTAATTGCACTCATTTCACATGCTAGCAAGGTTATGCTCAAAATCCTACAAGCTAGGCTTCAGCAATATATGAACCAAGAACTACCAGAATAGTTCAAGCTGGGTTTCGAAGAGGCAGAGGAACTAGAGATCAAATTGCCAACATTTGCTGGATTATAGAGAAAGCAAAAGAGTTCCAGAAAAACATCTACTTCTGCTTCATTGACTATGCTAAAGCCTTTGATTGTGTGGATCACAACAAACTGTGGCAAATTCTTAAAGAGATGGGAGTACTGGACCACCTTACCTGTCTCCTGAGAAACCTGTATGCGGGTCAGAAAGCAACAGTTAGAACCGGAACATGGAACAACCGATGGAACAACCATCAGAACGTGGAACAACCCATTGGTTCAAAATTGAGAAAGGAGTACAACAAGGCTGTATTTTGTCACCCTGCTTATTTAACTTATATGCAGAGCACATCATGAGAAATGCTGGGCTGGATGAATCACATTAAGATTGCCAGGAGAAATATCAACAACCTCAGCTATGTGGACGATACCACTCTAATGGCAGAAAGTGAAGAGGAATTAAAGAGCCTTTTGATCAGGGTGAAAGAGGAGAGTGCAAAAGCCTGCTTGAAACTCAACATTAAAAAAACTAACATCATGGCATTTGGCCCCATCACTTCCTGCAAATAGAAGGGGAAGAAATGGAAGCAGTGACAGATTTTATTGTCTTGGGCTCCAAGATCACCACAGATGGCGACTGCAACCATGAAATTAAAAAACGCTTGCTCCTTGGGAGGAAACCTATGGCATATATAAAAAAAATCTCAGTGGAATCCCAACCCCAAAGGGGTGGGAGCAAAGCATGCTGGTCATAGCAAAGAAAGCTATTTTGTGGTAATTATATCAAAGGGAACATCCAAAATAAGCCCATCAGACTACATTTAATTGTGGCTCCCAGTTTACAAACTTCTCAAGGACATTTTTTAAGCATAATTAAAAAAAACAACAGTAGACCAATAGTTGTTGGTAATGTTCTCTTATTTTTTCATTTTTCAAAAATGTGGACTATAGCCACTGGAAACAAAGTTGTAGTTTTTAAATGATGGTATATATGATGGTATATATGTGGACGATACCACCCTAATGGCAGAAAGTGAACTAAAGAGCCTCTTGATGAGGGTGAAAGAGGAGAGTGCAAAAGCTGGCTTGAAACTCAACATTAAAAAAACTAAGATCTGGTCTCATCAGTTCCTGGCAAACAGTAGTGGAAGAAATGGAAGCAGTAACAGATTTTATTTTCTTGGGCTCCAAGATCACTGCAGACGGTGACTGCAGCCATGAAATTAAAAGGTGCCTGGTCCTTGGGAGGAAAGCTATGGCAAACCTAGACAGTGTATTAAAAAGCAGAGACATCACCTTGCCAACAAAGGTCCATAAAATCAAAGCTATGGTATTCCCAGTAGTAATGTATGCTGTGAGAGTTGGACCATAAGGAAGGCTGAGCGCCGAAGAATTGATGCTTTTGAACTGTGGTTCAAAACTCAACTTAAGAGTCCCTTGGACTGCAAGGAGGTCAAATCAGTCAATCCTACAGGAAATCAACCCTGTTCATTGGAAGGACAGATACTGAAGCTGAAGCTCAAATACTTTGGCCACCTAATGCGAAGAGAGGACTCACTGGAAAAGACCCTGATGCTAGGAAAGACTGAAGGCAAAAGGAGAAGGGGACGGCAGAGGATGAGATGGTTAGACAGCATCACAGATGCAATGAACATGAATCTCAGTAAACTCCGGGAGACAGTAGAAGACAGGAAGGCCTGGTGTGCTATGGTCCATGGGTCACGAAGAGTCAAATATGACTTAATGACTGAACAACAACAAAGATGTCATTTTCATTAGACTCCAACCTGAGTCTATAGTGGAAATATAAGCATATAATTATATATTTAAATATTTAAATATAAGCATATATAAGCATTATATAATGGGAATATACTGTAAGCACCTCCTTATATATGAAATCAATTAACTGCTACAGATGCTTTCATGTTTCACTTTGGGAATAATAAAAGGTGCCATAGATTTAATCAGGTCTTTGCCTCTTAATACTTGTCAATACACACAGTACTAAGCCTGAAAATTTCAGCTGTGTCGTTTGAGAGTAAAGGGACAGATGTCGTGCTGAGGGTTACATGCAGTGTGCAAGTTGCCCATCCCTGATCAAAAGATAATTTTGTTTCTTACCTCTCCTTTCACTATTTCTTGCTTTCCTTCTCCCAACAATGTGACCAATGAATTTATCAAACTTTAATGTGACACTTGAAACCCACCCTTCCCTACTCTATCAGTCCTGTGTTTTCTGCAGAAGGAAACTATTTCCTACCATTTTTCACATTTGATATTTTTTGTCAGTTTTAAAAGTGTATAACCTATATGATTACATCTAAATAAACCTTACTTGACCAAAATTGACCGCTGCATGTTGTGCTGAACTTGTGAATATCACTATAGTAAGATATTCAGAAAGCCTTTCTCGTGTCTTGATTGTCTTAGGAAATCCTGAAAAGCAGAAGAGAAAGAGAAAATAAATACTTTTAAAACTTGAAGGAAGGCAATAGAATCCTTTCCAAGCTGCTTGAAATGAATTTTCTGTAATTTTTCTTTGTTCTAGGATGCAGGGAGAAAGCCAACTAAATTATTCTATAGGGCAGCCTTTCTCAACTTTTTGACCCTTGAGGAACCCTTGAAATATTTTTCAGGCCTTGGGGAACCCCTGCACATTCAGGATCAAATATAGGGCAGAAGCTACAAAATTATTATATTCCTTTCATGTGTAGGCCTGTATATATGCATTAACAGTGTTCTTAAACTAAAAATAAAGAACGAACCTTACCTCTTAAATGTGAAGTTGCCTGAATTTGAAATATTTTTTTTAAATAAATTGTGATCTTTTTAAATAAATTGTGATCTGTGAGACATCTCCTAGTGATGTCTCACAGAACCCTAGAGTTCTATGGAACCCTGGTTGTGAAACCCTGCTATAGGGGGTTGTTCATTATATTGAAAAGAAATCAATATATACAAGCAACACTTAGAATAAAAAATATTATCATGAACTTTCTATGTATCCTGAAGAGTGAAAAAATAGTTGTATGTCTTCCCCTTTTGTTTGTTCTTGCTATAAAAACAGCAGCAGTGTAACAGCATGTCACTAGGATTTTGGAAGGCTGGTGTGATAGGAGCCAAGGAAGATGATTTAGTAGACTGACCTGAAACCTGAAAGAGACTTAGGTATGAAGACTAGATGCTAATTTAGGAATCAGCTTAATGGTTAAAAATTAAATATTGACAAAGGACTACCACAGGTCTGACAGGTTTTTGTTAAATTTTAATCAAAATATTTTGCGGGAGATGTTTTGGTCAGCTTTTAAAAAAATAATATTGAATCTTTTAGGAATATAATAATTTTGTAACTTCTGCCCTATATTTGATCCTGAATGTGCAGGGGTTCCCCAAGGCCTGAAAAATACTGTTTTGTTTTAAGAGTAAATAATACTGTATCCTTTTTTTTTAAAGATGAATTAGCTAAAAGAGTATCAGATGTTGTTTAAACTAGAATAAAGCTTCACTGAACATAAAGATCCAAATATATTTTATTGTAAGAGGAGAACCATGGTGGCAAAAAATCAGAAGTCTGGTAGCACCTTTTCTGAGTAACAGATATTAAAAGGCATAAGCTTTTATTAGTCAGAAAAGATTCTAGTGGACTCCTCCTAATATAGTTTATAACACTGTTGACATCAATATTGTTATCCACTGTTACAATAATTTTTTAAAAATGGCTATTTTTCATTTTCTCTCAGATTTCTATTTTCTTCAGAAAAGGAAGAGATTTGTTTGCTTGAAATGTATTAAAGGAATAAACTAAAGAATTGGTCAAAAGGAGGAAAGTTCTGTCGCATCAACTCATGTGCACTGGACATGCAATAGAAGTTGTACATCACCTGAATCCTTGTTGCCCCTCATCCCATAGACAAAGATGTCCTTCACAAAAGCCTGGAGTTCCAAGTCTTCACACACTGCTTCTTCACTTCCATAATATATGTTAACAATATCTGTCACAAAACTTCAGAAAATATAAAAGAAACTTAATAAAAAAGTGTATACTCTCACATTAATCTTGAACCCTCCCTCAGTTAATAATTTTCATCTCTGTGGGAAAACATGTACACATACATATTTTTTGTGAAAAATATTTCTAGCACAATGGCTTCCAAACTTTACTTGTAAAGTGAAAAAAAAAGCTTTCTCAGAAGCAAAATGGAGAGAAGATGGTTTTGTATGCACGTTCTCATCCATATAGGTTCATCATGAAATAAAAACATGTACAAAGGGTATCCTGCCATTCTGGATTTAACTTTCTCATGGACAATGTGTCTGAGATGGTATAATGGGGAGCACCTGTATGCACCTACAAAGTAATGTTGCAGCATAGGTACCTTAGCTCCCATGAGGGACTCTGCATCTTCCACTCACAACCTCCCTCCCGTAACTCCCGGAAAAAATCCTGCTCCGTAAATGTTTATTTTCGTTTACAGAAAGTCTCTCTCTACACTCAGGAGGAGGAAAGTGGGAAACGTCCTGTCTCTGCCTTAAGTAAAAATCCTTTCAGAATGAGGGGGCTTTCAGAATTATGAAATGCTAGGATGTCAAAGTTAAGAAACTAATGGTAGATGAAGGCAAAAGGAGAAAGAGAAATAAAGGAAAATAATAATTGACCTTGACAAGATTTATCTTGGAGGCGACTCTTCCAGCAAGACAGGCAGCAGATAGACAGAGCAACTCAGATTTTCCATAAAACAAAATCAACACTATAATTCATATCTAGTCTCAATTAGTTCCTAGATTGCTATATAGTTCCTGGCTCTCCAATTCCAGACTCTAGCGGACCGAAGCACTGCTTAACTGGCTTAGAGCCAGTTTGGGAAGAGATGTTCTGTTTTTCCCATAAAAGAAAGGTAAAAGAGGCAAAAGACAAAATTGGAGTTTGTTTACTTGAGAGGAAAATTTTCCAGCTCCTGATTGCTTGTCGAAGTTGGTTTTCTTCAGCTTTGAAAGTCTCTGCACACTATCTAAACCGACAGGCTAGATTTGATTGGCAAATCAAATTTAGGTTTTTCTTTCACTCTTTCATGACCGAACTTTTGAAGATGGGATTTCTACCCATCTACTTCAGCTGGGGTGGCACTGTTAACCTCTAGCCCCTAGGAAGTATTTCAATGTGTGGGCTTACACAATTTGCATTTCTGTGTACTTCAACTGTGGTAGTGGACAGATGTGACACCTACCTTTAGGAAGAAGGCCATTTTAAATCTTGTGTCAGACTCCTCGACCAAATGTCAATACAACATCTGATCAAACTTGCTTCCATTTTGAAGAAATCTAGAAACCCGTGTCAGCAGACTGCGAGTCGCCAGCAGGGAGGGGGAGCGAGATCGGAGTGTGAATTATATGGTTTGGGCTAGATGCCCCTTGCCAAGGTCAACGAGCAGAAACTGTTCAAGCGATCTGCTAACACCAGGGAGGGGGTGCATGCCTAGGCGGGGAGTGGGGGAGGGGAATCAGAGGCTTGTGGTTTGAAACTGTAGAATGCACGGGAAACGGCCATTCACAACTTTTTCCTTGTATCAGACGCTTCGCTTCATTAAACAGTTAATTGAGCCCAAGTCTCTAGATTGTCTTTGACTGCATGCTCGAGCGTGCTGGTCATTACATCTTGTTTTTATTGATTTTATAGGCAGACAAATTATTCCAAACTTGGAACAACAATGTCTTGAGCATAATACAAAATATTCACATCTCTGAGCTTTTGACAAAACACTGTTCTTGCCAACTCTTCCAACAAAACAGAGCCATTATATAAAACTTCTGTTGGTTCTGGATGCTATGATTGGTCATTTTGTAAGCTATGATTGTTTTCTCCAGCCTAGCCACTACAATAGCAGGAACCAGTTCTATTCAGGCTGTTATTGGCTAGACTGGATGGAGTAATGGAGGGCAAGCTCAGTAGTTTTTGAAGCGTATGCTGCAGGGCTCCAGTCACTGACTCACCTGAATCTAGATTCAGGAGCAATATCAGATCCTAAACATAAGCACGAACAAAGATTATTATTAATTCCCTGCCTGCCAGTATAAGTTTATAGAGTTTTTTAAAAAAAACAAAAAACCTTCCTATGGAGAAATTGGAATTCACAGGTTGTGCCTCATGCTTGTTTTGGATTTGCGCTTTCTTTTGCAGGCAAGCAAAGGCATATATATGTATACACTAGTATATACATTCCACATGGGTTGCTAGTTATTATTATTATTGTTGTTGTTATTATTATATGTTTATCCTGCCTTTTAAAATATATTTTTGGTCAACTCAAGGCGGTAAACATACCTCCTGCCTCCTATTTTCCCAACAACAAGCCTGTGAGGTGGTCTGAGCTGAGAGAGAGTGACGGGCCCAAAGTCACCCAGCCGGCTTTCAGGTCCAAGGGAGGCATAGAACCGACAGTCTCTGGGTTTCTAGGCCAGCACCTTCACCACTAGACCAAAGTGGCTCTCTAATACTGTTGAGATTTTCAAATTCTAAGTTGTAAATTTACTATATTGTTCTTGTTTGTCTACTGCATGCACTGTGTACTTTCATGTCTTGCTGATGCTGAGCTTTTATGGTTTATGCTAAAACCACTGAGTCTACTATGTTGGTTTGGTTGAGTTGCTAAATATTTCTGCCTGACAAATGCATTGGGTATATAGTGTAGGGTTTGCTGGGTTTTTTTTTTTTTGCCCTTAATATCATTTATGCAAAGATTTAAGTTTATTTTTTCACAGTTGCCCTTAGCACAAACAGGCATAAAAGTCCAGGAAACAATAAAGCTAATTTGTGGTTTTTAGACAGGGTACAGTAAGTATATAGCCTCATGTGGCACAGAGTGGTAGGCGGCAGTATTGCAACTGAAACTCTCTCCACGACCTGAGTTTGATCGCAGCAGAAGCTGGATTCTTGGGTGGCCGGCACAGGTCAACTCAGCCTTCCATCCTTCCGAGGTCGGTAAAATGAGTACCCAGCTTGCTGGGGAAGGTGACAACTGGGGAAGGCAATGGCAAACCACCCCGCTATAGTCTGCCAAGAAAACATAATGAAAGCACCATCCCTTCAAAGGGTCAGACACAACTCGGTGCTTGCACAGGGGACCTTTCGTGCACAATGTATGCTAAAACTGTTGATTCTGAAAACTGTGTGGGGATTTAAAAAATGTTTTCAGTTGAAAAAAAAGTCACATTTTCTGTAGGAAGAAAAAAATCAGCCACAGTGAAAATGCTTAAATACATGCCCTTGATTAAAAGCACATTATTGTGATTACAAACAAACAGATTTGAATGTGACCTGAGAGGCAAATGTCTACAATGATTTAAAAAGGGTACAAACTGACAGCATAAAAAAGCAGGTAAGAGCCTAGGAGTAGGAATATAATAGAAATTCCTCAAAGATTTCTATGTGAGCAGATTTGAAAAATTATTCAAAACAGGCTCCACTCACTGCACTGATGGTATCTATAAGCTTGTGGTATGATTAATTCCTCTTCATGGGAAAAAAATTCTGAAAAAATTGTTGACTACCTCTATTGAGCAGACTTTTGATTTTGGTTGTCCTCTTATATTCAATCCCTGTTCCAGCACAGAACATTTGCACACAAATCATATATATCTGCCCCAAGTTCCACATTATAGCATGGGAATTCCCCTGCCATGTTGTAAGCCTCAGTCAATTGTAAAACACCAGGGAACTGTCACTTAATTTGGTCAAGGGACCTCATCTAAATCTTTTGCTCAAGAAATCTCATCTAAACCTTTTGCTTCCAGCCAATTCAGAAATGGCTCTTGTTGCTGAGCCCACTTTACAATTGCTGGGCATCCCTTTGCATATTAGGTAGGCCAAGAAAAGATTTTGTCCCCAGGAATTCCTTGGATAGGTCTGTCTGGCACTGGTTGCATTTGCAACCCCAGAATCCTTGAGTAGAACCTATAATAGGCTCTTAGTAAAGAGTGTGTCCTCCCTGTCCAGAGGTGTCTGTAGTGGGAAAGTCAAATGGTAAAAGCACTGTTGTTACCATCACAATGCAAGATCTGTTCTTTTTGTATACGCATCAGAATACTGATTTATATGTGAATAAATGGAAAGGTCAGAAACAAATCTGAATTATGATTTTTCACCTGAGTTGGCATTCCCCTCCAAGGGTCTTCTAGGGGTAATCTATCCCTCTGTAATCTATCCATCATGCCTGTCTTGGGCCGCTTCTTACACCTTGACAGTTATTTGTCCTCAAGATCTAATACTATGATTCAGTGCTAGTTAGTTATTCTCCAAACCCAATATTCATCAGTACAGTTTCACTGTCCCTTTGCAAATTATTGAATACCACTTCCCACACATTAAAAGAAATGATTGAAAATAATATTATAATGAAAACAATGAAATTTGTATTTAATTTTATAATGAAAACAATGAAAATTATTGAAAAGACTAGTATACCTTGTAATAAATACCAGTAAGTAAGCAACAGAAAACTTTACTGTTTGGTAGTCTGCATTAGAACATGGGGAAACTATCCAGCTGAAGGGCTTGATTAATAGGTGTGCAGGGGAGCAAATGCCAATGATAAGAGCCAGTCTGATCTAGTGGTTAAGGTGCTGGGCTAGAAAGCAGGAGACTGTGAGTTCTAGTCCTGCCTTAGGCATGAAAGCCGTCTGGGTGACCTTGGGCCAGTCACTCTCCCTCAGCCCAACCCACCTCACAGGGTTGTTGTTGTGGGGAAAATAAGAGGAGGAAGGAGTATTAGGTATGTTCACCACCTTGAGTTATTTATAAAAATAATAAAGGCAGGATAGAAAATAAATAAAATAAATAAAAATAAGTAAGTGGAAAAAGTCCTCTACTGCATTCATCTTCAGTATCCAGTCCTGCACCGTTTCTGGTGCAGTCTGCCACAAATGTCCAGTCCTGGCCCATAGATTCTGAAGCCAATGCCAAATATCCTTAAAGATTGTGTCTTCAAAGAAGTTTCAGTTCAGGTTATGAGCGAAGCTTCCAGTTATGAGTGAAGCTTCTGAAGCTAGGGCGGACTAGTCATCTTCGAAGGAGCAGAGATGGCACTGCGGCAGTGATTGGTGCTGAGGGGGCTAATGCTGGATGATGAAATCTCTCTGGATACAGAGAGATCATGAGATAACCCACTTGTTCTCTGGACAGCTGCTCCTCGTGATTAAACTGCAGGAATAGAAGTTTTGCAGTTCACTCGTGAGTTGAGCAGCTGGGAGGCACAGGATTACAGCTGCAATGTAGCCTACACGGACATTAAGCCTAGCTGAACCTCATTTCTTATTCACTTGTGAATTATTCTACAGATTAAGAGAGATTTTCTTTTGCGGCACGATAAGATCCCTCTTAGTGAGTTTCATTTTTTTTTCTGGATTACAAAACTAAAAGAAGATTTAAGGACTTAAAGATTAAAGAATATTTGACAAAAAGCTTAACAAGGTGATGATTTAAGAAAGTTTAAAACAGTCAAAGGGGTGAGTTATTTTTAAAGATTATTTTTTTAAATGAAAGTGCATTGAAATAAATTACACTTAAATTAGGCAAGTGAATCAGACTTCTGTGGGAATGTTTTTTGTTTATTACTAAAGATTGCAGACAATTGGTGGATTTTACAAAACAAAAGATAAGTGTAATAGGAGTAGGTTGTGTGCCTCTTTGTAACCATGGAGATGTGGATGTGACATTTGACTGCAATTATAGCATTAAAGGCAGAGGAAGATAAAAGAGGGAAAAAAGGGGAGAGTTTGCCTTTCCCTTTTTCATACTTTCACTTTTGGATTATAACATAATGTCAACAACTTGAAAAGTGGCATGAATGGAGGGCAGGAGGGGATTAGGGTTAGTCACTTGAGACTATATTTACAGCTTTTGAAACAAAATAAATGAAAGACTTCTAAAGATGAAAGAGGAGATGAAAGAAGAAGTTAAAAAGATGGAAAATTCTGTAAAACAAATGTCTGGAGATATAAAACAAGTTAATGACAAAGTGGATATGTTGGAGAGTAAGACAGAAGTTATAGATAGAGCGTTGGAGGGAAGATTAGATAATTTGGCTGTATTGGAATTGAGAGAAAAAAAATTCTGAGATTTAGAGCTACTCCAGAGGTTTCTAATGAAAATATTAGAGAAAAGATTATAAAAGCTTTGGCAAATTTTTTGGATTGGGAAGAGGAGGATACAGAGGCAGAAATAGATAAATACAAGATTTTCAAGAACAATAAATATTCCAAGGGATGTTTTGGTGCATTTTGTGAGGAAGAAGACAAGGGATTAAATACAGGACTGAAGATTGATAATACAGATATAATTGTCCTAAAAGAAATTCCTATCAGACGTAAGAGAAAAGAATATTTTTTGACTGAAAGACTAAAGCAGAAAAAAAGATCCCTTTTCAATAGGACAAACTGAAAGGTCTGATTTTACTTTTAAAAAGCAGAGATTTTGAATGAACTCTGTTCAAAAGGTGAGAGAATTTCTAGAAAAAATTAAGGAAGAACTGGAGGAGATTCAAGTGGAGGTGTCAGAAGAGGTTACACAAAAATCACAATAGATGCAACAGGAATCTGAAAGGGATGATTCTGAATTAGGCACTATGTGCATTGACTTTTCTAAATTTTTGGTTTGATTATGTTTAACATGGAATATAAATGGAGCAAATGCTCCACAGAAGAGAAAAAAATCTTTCACTTAAAAAAATTAAAGCAGGATATAATTTGCTTACAAGAGACTGCTATTAGAAAAAAGGACACAAAATATTTGATTTATAAACATTTGGGCAAAGAATTTATTTCAGCAGGAACAAAAAAAAAATGGAGTTGTTTTGTATATTAATCCCCAACGAAAACCAGAACTTGTACTGACTGATGAACATGGCAGATTTGTTGGGGTGGAAGCTGATTTACATGGAGAGACTAGTAAGGTTTTCATATGAAAATTGGTGTTTGATGGGGGATTGCAATGGAGTGATCTCCCCACAACTGGACAAGACTTCAAAGAAAAATATTAACATCACTCAAGGTAAATTACCAAAAGGTTTCTTTTTAATTTGATGGACAATTTAGGGTTGGCTGATGTATGGAAACAGTACATTTATTTTTCAGAAAGACATAGATCCTTTTCAAGAATAGACATGATTTGGATTTCAAAGAATTTGGTTACTAAAGTTTCTAAAGTAGAGATTTTACCAAAGACTTTTTCAGATCATAATCCTATGAGTTTGGTGTACAAAAAGAAATCTAGTTCTTTTAGATGGAGACTGAACGAAAGAAGTAATAGTGGAGGATTGTAAAAAGAAATTAAAAGAATTCTTTGAAAATAATTTAGGTAAAGGCTCTGATTTAAGAATGGTTTCGGATGCAAGTAAAGCTTTTATTAGAGATTATTTTATACAACATAATACTGAACTCAAAAAGAAGTGACAAGAGAAAACACAGGCTATTTTGGATGAGAAAAGAAAAGAAGATCTAAAGAAATTTCCAAAGATAAGCATCTCTCAAAAATTAAGCTTTTACAGCAAGTTATCTATGTTAACAGTAAAAGAAATGGAAATAAAAATGAATTATGTAAAGCAAAAAAAAATTGAATTTTTTTTGAGGAGGAAGTGCCATTTAAGTCTATTTTTAAGAACCTCAGTCACACAAAATGGAAGAGACAGAAGGGAAGAAGAAAAGTACAGTAGTGGCTATATTACTTCTGTGGCAACTTTTAATTAGAAAATTGTTAAACAACTGCACAGAAGGAAATGTGATACCAATTTTCTTGTATCAGCAGGCTCTGATGTGGGTGGTGGTACAGTCAGAAATTATTTCATTTTTTATTTTTACCTTTTTTAAACTACATAGAAAGGCAGCAGGATTTGTGAGCCCTCTGTCTCCCACACATCAGAGATTAATGGAAAATGAAATGTCCCCTTGGAAGAGAGATGGTTGGCAATGGGAGCTACCAAGCTACTAATCTTCTTCCAGATGAAAGGATTGGAATTTACATTATGTTATAATCTTAAAGAGAATTTTTATAAAATGATATATCGCTGGTATATTTCACTAGAGAAATTGTCTAGAATGTATAAAGGTACTTCAAATTTATGCTGGAAATGTGAACAAAAAGGGACATTTTATCATGCTTGGTGGACATGTAAAAAAGCCAAAAATTAAAGCCACTAATTCAGAAGATTTTAAAGATTAATATACAGTTGAAACCAGAGGTTTTTCTTTTGGGATTGATGGACAAACACTTGGAAAAATGTCATGGAACTTTGTTTTTATACATGATAACTGCAACAAGATTATATAGGCACAAAGGTGGAAATATTCGACTCTACCCACAATGGAGGAATGGATGGTGAAAATGATGGAACTTGCTGAGATGGCCAAATTGTCTTCTTTGATCAGAGAAAAGACATTATCTATGTTTATTGCTAACTGGAAACCCCTCATAGACTTTTTGTGTGTAACAGAAAAAAATGAACATGATTTATGGTTTTCATGATTAGAAAAAATAGATTATAGAAAAAATGAGAGTCATGTTGTAACCATAGGGAAAGAAGTAAATTTATACTTACAACTGCTGTAATGAAAATCAGCAGCTATTTCTTTATATTTTCTTTTCTTCCCTTTTTCCTGAACTTTTAGCTTTGTCTCTTTTCTTTCCTCCTTTTCTTTCTTTTTTATTCTATAATAGTTTTGTTAATTTTTATATTTTTAAATTTTTTTAAATAAAATTATATGTAAAAAAGATTATGAGCCACTGCTCTATACTTAAAGAATTCACACATAAGTTTCTTTTAATTAACATAACAGGTCATGGACATACTTGGAATTTTTTGAAGTATACCACAAAACTTCCCTTGAAACTAATACATGTATAGTGTTTTATCTTAAACCATTCTCTGAAGGAAAATTTTTTTTTTCTTTCTTTTTACTATAATAGAAATCTTACAGGTTATAACAAGCTAAGAAAGTAATAAAAACTACATAGTTTAACATAACATCACATTCAAATGATAACATCCCTAACACATTTCTACATCAAGGCTCATAAAGAATTACCAACTCTTTATGTACTGAGGGACATAATAGATGGTCAAGAGGGAAACAGAGCTTTCTTTTTTGCAGAGTTGACCTGACATGTTCCCATGTTCTTTTAAGAACTCCAAGAAAGTAAAATAAGAAAATAATGCACAGTATAGGACACTTTAATACCATATACCACCTTGTAAATTCTAAGCCTTACATTTCAGTAAAATCCCACATCAATATATGCATAGTCTTACCCACTTTAGAGCATAACTGGTGGAAGAGTGGAGAGGGAGAGGTTGAGGAAGTTGTTACATTCTCTTTGTGGTCACCTCTTCCTGGCATCTTTCATGTGTGAGCTCATGGCATATATGTGCTTAAAGGAGTCTACTACAAAAGTATTGCCTGTTATGTCTGCAGGCAAAGTTAACTGTGAGAAGAATCTTTAGATTATTATTACAGTAATACGGAATCTGGCCAAGGTGTTTTTAACCTTTGAACTCTTGCCTTGAACCAGGTTGACAACTCCAGGGTTTCTACCTGAGTTTGCTACCTGTGTTTCGGGCCTAAGTTAGGGCTTTGCCCATTAACAGTTTTTTTTTTTAATCAGCAACAAGCAAAGGGAGTTGGGAGCTATTAGTAAACACTAATTTCCTGGAAAGGAATGCATGGCTGGCTAATGCAACACCAAAATGCCTGATGAACTGTTTTTTTTTAACATGATTCACTGACAAAACTGGCAAAACCTATAAAGATTTTATGCCTTTAATACGCTGTATGTGTATTGCCCTTCCCAGTTTTTACTGATCTAATGTCACCAGATACTAAGTAAAGGAACACAGGGAATGTAAGCTGTGTTCCCTCAAGCTAATCATTTCCCCCCCAAAATGCTACCTGGTGTTTGATTTGGCTTGTGCAAACAATGCTTTTTTTTTTTTTTGAGATATTGTGTATTTCATTTACAAATATTTTCTCCAACCAAAAGTTGTTACTTGATTTATACAGACACCCATCTCACATATAGTACATAACTCTAAGTAGCTTACAATAAAATGGATTAAATATATAATATAAAAAATAAAACACACAGTAACCGGGTATCCTCCAAACATCTATCAACACAGCTGGAAGATGGGCTTGGTCCCAGAGTCCCAGGCTCAGGCACAGTTTTCAAAGCCTTACAAAAGGCCAGAAGGAATTGGGCCAATCTAATCTCAGACAGATGATGGTCCAAAGGGTGGGTGCCATAGCAGAAAAGGCTCTCCTTCTGTGCTCCACCAGCTGATACTCCTTAGCTGACATTACCCATAGCATGCCCCTCCTGCCTGATTGGGTATGAAGGGTAAAGACAATTGGGTCCTGTAAGTAATCCAATCCCAAGCCATGAAGAGCTTTAAAGGTGACAACCAGCACCTTGAATTACACTTGGAAGCATACTGGAAGCCAATGCAGCTTGCAGAGCAGTCGTGTCACATACCATGAATAACTGGTGCCATTAACTGCCATTCTGCACCAGTTGAAGCTTCTGAATATTGTTCAAGGGCAGCCCCATATAGAACGCATTGCAACCGTCCAGTCTGGAGGCCATGAGGGTATGAGCAGGGACCCTTGGTCCAGGAATTAGAGCAACTGATGCACACCCTGAAGTTGTGCAAAGGCCCTCCTAGCCACAGGTGCCACCTGCTCCTTGTGCAGAGCTGCAAGTCCAGGAGGACCCTCAGGACAGACAGATACTGGGTCTGTCTGGGGCAATGCCATCCAATCCAGAAGTCTGAGCATTCGACTGTTAGGGATCTGAATTTAGCTGGCTCTAAATTCTAGTCTGCAGAAATATAGCACCCATCCCTGCAGAAATCTGAAGTTATCTGAAGTAGAATAGAGTAGAATACACAGGCATTGGCTACCCAAAGAATGAGCTATATAGATCCATCTTTTCTAACATGAGACAAAACTACACTACATAATTTTTATTGTTTCTTGCTGCTTTCTAAAATTTTAATAAAATTAAAATCTTAACCAGACATTATTTCAACCTTTTACCTTCTGATTGCATTCCACACTTTAACTCCATCATCCCGATAGTAGTAGTATGGAATATCCTCACTGCTTTCCATATGTCTTGACTTGATTTCTTCAGAGAAGCAGAGAGAGCTATAGGTGAGATGTTTCATTGCTCGCTGGACCATTTGTACATGCCCACCTCCTCCAGTGGCATTTGCCTTTAGTAACCAAAACAAATAATAGAGGGCATTAAGAAAAACACAATTGAGAAAGATCCCACATTCCTAAGATTAGTAGGTCATACAGAAGGATGTGATGGTGCAGCTTGGACCATTGGCCACATGCAGCCATCTTATAGCAGAGGACCTCTGTATGTGTGGAGCTCCAGCTTCCATACAGGACTGTTCTCCATATTCAAGGTTTAGCCACTCAATTTCTCTAAGTTTTCCAAATAAACATTACAAGCTATTTAAACTAAGAAAAAAGAAAAGAACAAGGAATGAATATTTGTATTTAGTCATTTTATTTGGTGGGTTTTTTCCTCTTCTATAGAGAATAAGATATCTAGAGGCTAAGTGATAAAATGGGCACCACCTGAGACAGCATACATATTAGATCTATGTATGCTTTGAAAATTATTCAGAAGAAGTGCTTTGAATCTTCTATGAACATAATGCTTTTTCTCTATTATTCTTTAAAGCAGTGTTTCTTTTTTCAGACATCTCCACAAGCTTGAAAAAAGATATATCTGTTTTAAGGAGTTGATTCATGAGTCAATTCAATTCAAATCTTTATTGTGGTCTTTGACTAACTTGAGAGGGTTTCATCATGGAATGAGAAATAATAATACTAATATACAAGTTAAAAAGTATAACATTAAAATTAATTATGTATGGGACCATACATAGAATAATGTATTATTAATCTACTTCTCAAGTTAGATTTCTGTAAAAGTTTTACAATAAAAAGAAAAAGGATGTTAGGAAGTAATATATATACATGGATATAGCCTTTAATCTACTTGATAGATCAGATATCAAATTATTTAAAGTGACAAAGGTAGCAATTGTTGTTTATTTAGCTTTCCTTAACTTATCTGTGTCTTAACTAAATAGGCCAGTGTTTTAAATGCTATTAATGCAAATTTAGCAACTGTGCATGTTATTTAAGGATCTTTATCTAATAGGATATTCAACATACAGAACTCATCTGGGTGGCTGTGGAATAGCTTTAAGTAAAGGTTTCAATAAGCTTCAATAAAGAGCTTCTAAAATCTCTATTTTTTTTAACTCGTTCAATCCTGTCTGATTCTCGGAGACTGCCAGGACAAGTCCCTGCAGTTTTCTGGAAGTGGTTTGCCATGGCCTCCTTCCTAGGGTTGGGAGAGAGTGACCTCCCAAAGTCACCCAGCTGGCTTTGAGCCTAAGGTGGGACTAGAACTCATGGATCTCCTGGTTTCTAGCCTGGTGCCTTAACCACTGCACCAACCTGGCTCATCTTACCTTGTCAAAAAGTCCATATTCACAGATAAGTTGCTCTCGGGCTTTGGTGTTAATAGCTATCGTAAACCGTACATGAGGTATCAGGAGCTACAAAGCAGAATTAAAAACAGATTAGAATGAAAACCTCTTTATAACTTTCTAGAGAGCAAGGTTGAGCCTATAAACTGATAGGCCGGAGCTCTCAAACCTTTTCTCACAGAAACCATACAGAAGAAGGTTAGTAGCTTGGTAGCTCCCATTGCCAACCATCTCTCTTCCAAGGGGACATTTCATTTTCCATTAATCTCTGATGTGTGGGAGACAGAGGGCTCACAAATCCTGCTGCCTTTCTACAGAGTAAAAAAAGGTAAAATAAAAAAATGAAATAATTTCTGACTGTACCACCACCCACATCAGAGCCTGCTGATAACAGATACAAGAAAATTGTTATCACAGTTGTGCAGTTAACAATTTTCTAATTAAAAGTTGCCATAGAAGTAATACAGCCACTACTATACTTCTCTTCTTCCCTCTGTCTTCTCCATTTTGCGTGTCTGAGGGTTTTTAAAAATAGATTTAAGTAGCACTCCCTCCTCTATTTTCCCCCCCCAGTTATAAGAGACAAAAAATTCAATTTTTTTTGCTTTACATAATTCATAATTCTTTCAAGAACCCCAGAGAGAAATTATTGGGAAAGATTCATTCATTCATTCATTTAGAATGAATACTTCAGGCATCTTAATTTGTTACATCAAGCTCTGAGTTTCCATCTTATTTTAACTGTTTGACCCAATTACAATTAAATATTGGAGATGCAACATACAGTAAGAAAATTCAATCTGTTTTGGAAAGCAATCAAATATTTTATTTAGAGGATTACAAATCAGATAAACTATTACTGTTTAATGAAGTTCTCTTAATGATATAAAATGATAAAGCATCTAATAAAGAAAAGTAATATTAATAGATCAAATAATCACATGCTGCTAAAAGACTAATTAAATTGCTCTAAAGATTACATATCATTTGCCTACCTACTCCTAGTAAATGAGAAAATGTTGTTACAAAAAAAAAAGAATGAAATGAAATGAAATAATAAAATAAAAAGGAACATCTCTACCAACAATGCCGAAAACTCAGACCCATGTCAGGCAGCCATAGAAGGACTCAATCCACTTGCAAGGAGAGATGGTCCCCATGGCATCTGCCAAATATAGTAAGGCCAGAGTACCCTGACTGTACTGACTAACACAGTTTGTATACATCTCAAGTGATAACAGTTAAAACTGCAGAATAAATTATTTAAAAATAAAACGTAAAATAGTAATAAATAATTAAAAAGTTGAGGATATGTTTGCAACCCCAAAAGATATGAAAATAAGTTTTTTAGCTTGGGAATGACAACATGTAATGATTCTTTCCAACAAGCAGCTTGTCAGGATGGAGTCAGAGTCTGATGAAGAGGAGGGGGAGTTGACTGTGGAAAAGGTGGGAAGAATTTGGGAGCTGTCACGTTCACTGTTTTAATGTATCTTAAACATCGTAACGTTTCTCATGCCATGGCGCTGACGCGTGTTTCTGTTTGCGAGGGAGCTGCTTTGAAACCTTGTACCAAGCTCTGTACAGAAGCTCTGATTCCCTCTGAATCAGGGGGAATGGAATGTGTTTGGGTTATCTTGCCTGTTCAAGGACTTTTCTGGCAGACCATCAGGAACCGTTACGAGCGCCTGTGGATATGGATTTGAGAATATTCTAAGGGGGAGGGATTTCATTTTCACCGAGGGTTCTTAGTTTGAATTTGCCCGTGCTTTTAGTATTCTCAGCTTTCTTTGGGATCCTGCATGCTGTTATTAAATCAGATATCCTTGAACTTCTGCCTGTGAGTCTGATGATACTTTAGAATAGGCAATCATTTACAGGAGCCACTGATTGGCAGAGAAAAAGGTGCAAAGATTGAGCGGGAAAGGAAGGCAGAGCCAAGCCGTGGGTGCCAAGATTCAGAGCCGCTGATTGGTGAAGAAAAGGGGGCAGAATTGCTGCCACCTCCCAGCATGCACAATAGGAGGGCAGAAAAGCAGGCAGAACAGTGAGCATTCCAATTGGCTTCCGCAGCCAAACAGCAGGAAAATCAAAGAAATAAGGAGCGCCCGAAGCCAAAGAAGGTTGTCGGAGACAACCGTTCACTCAACCTCCCACTTCTTGCCTTGAAGTTCCGGACTGTCTCTCCAAGCCAAGCTGTGATCCTGTGTCAAACCTTGACTCCGTGCCTTGCCTTGACTCCACACTGGATTGCCCCTCCGTGCCCTGTGAAACTTCATCGGACTGCTCCTCTGCGTCTCGGTCTGACTCCGTGCCAGACGGCTCTTTGGCGCCTAGAACAAAATCCGCACCGAGAAGTTCCGCTGTGCTTCACCTTGACTCCACACTAGACCGCCTCTCTGTGTCTTGCCTTGATTCGCGATGGACTGCTCTCCTGTGCCTTGCCCTGATTCCATGCCAAACAGTACTTTTGAGTCAGGTCTGACCTGAGCCGCCTCGTGCCTTGCCCTAACCCCAAACCACGCTCCTCGGAGCTGTGTGAGACGACTAACTTGCTGGTGTAATTATTATTAGTAAAACCAAACATTTATAACCGCTTCCGGTGTTGTGTGCTTAGCTGGATCAGGACACAGCTTATGAGTGTTGATCAAAGGACCCCTCCTACAAATCTGTGTTTGGATAGGCCCATAACTACAAAATGTACTACCAGATAAGCTAAGTCTTTAATTGTTTAAAACAGCAACTCAGATTAAGCCTGGAAAACAATTTGCAATTACTGCATATCTTTCAGCATAGATATTGGCCCTGACAAAGAAAGCAAGATGGCCCCCCCACCATGTGAGAACATGTTCAGAATAGTAATAATGAACAACACACCAAGTCAGCAAACCAAGCCAAGCCAAACCTTTAAAAACAGAAGCAATAGCAACACTCTATGCATGTAAGCAGACAATCTATAGTTGGTCCAGAATGCAGTGGCACAAGAAGTGTTGTGACCCCCCTGCTCTGTGAACTACACTGGTTATCAGTTGGCTTCTGGGTGCAATTCAAGTTCTTCATGGCATATGGCCTGGTTATTTGAGGGATTGCTTGTCTGCAGTTGTTTTTGCCTCTCTGGTGTGATCAGGCAGAGTGGGCACACTCTGGTTCCCACTGTTTAAGCAGTGTCATCTTGTGGGGTTCAGGAAGTGTGCCTTGTCTGTCATGGTGCTTGCCTCTGGAATGATCTCCCCGCAGAGATCCATATGGCTCCCACTCTGATGACATTCAGGAAGCTATTAAAGACCTGGCTATTTTTCCAGGCTCTAGAGCAAAGTGAAGGCTGAGCCCCTGTTTTATGTTGCTTCAGGGGCCATTCTTCTTTTTTGTTCTTTGTACTTTTTACTATACTTTTAATAGTAAGCTGCCCAGAGTCACTGGGAGTCAGGCAGCTTATATATTGTATAAATAAAATGGCATGAGGGCCTCTGAGCCACCATATCATGTACAATCCAGCAGTGACTGGAGCCTAGCAACATCATCCTTGACCTTGTGCAAGTGGGGCCATGAACAGAAGTTGTAAAGGGTCACTCTATTTTTTCTTGTATGCCTTTTAATTCTGCAATGATCATTTTTAGAGGTTCCAAAAATCCAATTTTCTGTCATGCTCATTTTCAGTCAAGAGCATCATGAAGCCCTTATGACACTCCTTTGCAGGTAACTCCCCCAATTCAAATACATGACTCTAGGTGGCTAACAATTAAAACCAGAATAAATAACAGTAACCAAAACTATATATAACTTAAAATAGCATCTGAGAACACTAACAAGCATACCCCAATCACTACAATCAAGAAATGAGCTCACACATACTATCAGGGACCTAGGCTTGATGGCAAAACCAATTTTCTTTCTTTCTTGTGAAAGCCAGCAGGGTCAGGATGAGTCTGATCTCGGGGGGGAGGGGGGACGATGTCGCAGAGAGTGGGTGCCACAACAGAAATGACTCTCTTCAAGATTTTCTACATGACTTCCCAGATGGCACTCCTTTGCAGACAGCATCTGGAGCATACCTCTCCTGTCAGATCTAAAAGGATGGGTAGATACCACTGGGGAGAGATGCTTCCATAAGTAACCCAGTTCCAAGCGAAAAAGGGCTTTAAAGTTAACCACTAGCATCTTAAATTGTACTCAGAAGCATACTGGTAGCAAAACAGCTCATGGAGCAGAGGTGTCACATGTGCTGAACAACTGGCATCCATAACTGCATGTGGCGCTACATTTTGCACCAGCTGAAGCTTCTGAATACTCTTTCAAGGGCAGCCCCTTGTACAGCATATTGCAGTAATCCAATTGGGAGGTGGCTATAATATGAGTGACTATGAGCAGGACCTCCCAGTCCAGTAATGGGTGCAATTGATAAACAACACAAAGCTGTGCAAAGGCCCTCCTAGTCATGGCTGTCACCTGCTCTTCAAGCAAGAGCTGTAAGTCCAGGAGGGCTGCCAAACTGCACACAGGATCTGTCTGGGGCAGTGCAACCCCATCCAGAATAAGAGATGAAAAGTCCCCTTGATCAAGATCAGAAATATAGGGAAATTGGCAGATTTTTTAAAAAAGAACTATACTCCAAGATTAACACTGACAAAGCTGCATGAATAAATATGTTGAAAAGTCAGTCATCCAAGAATTCAGGGATCAGTGGTATTGATTAAGTTCATCAACATTAAGCAGACCTATAACTGTTCAAGAAGCAAAAAAAGTGATAAAACAAATTAAACTGGGAAAAAACTGGGAAAAGCATCAGGCCCGGATGGGTTGATAGCTCAATATTATAAAGAAGTCAAAGAAGAATTATCTGGAACAGCATAATGAAATAAATAATGATATAAATTAATTAAATAAATAAATAAATGATGAAAAACAAGCATTAATCTTTTTGGATGTGGAGAAAGCATTTGACAATCTTAACTGGCCCTTTGTCAGAAGTTTGGCCCCAGAAGACATAAAACCCCCTTCTGGGCCTTTTCCTCTGTCATGGGTTGTAAAGGAGGGAGGGGGGAGACTTGATTGCTGTGAGTGAGAGCTGGAAACATCACAGAGCCAGCAAGAGTTAGAAACTTCACAGAATCAGCAAGTTGACACCAGAATGTTGTGGCTAAAGTGTTATCTGCCAACGAACAGTGAAGAATGTTGCTGAAGCCCAGGTTGTAAAACCAAAGGCAGTTGTAAATATTCAATTTCAAACGAAGGCGGGGACTTGGATCTGATAAAAGAAGAGGACAAGGGGAAATGCAATTACTTGAGTCTTTAGATGCAGAGGGCGATGGTACTGTATCTTTCAATAAACGAAATACTTTACTGATTCCAGAGAGATTTCTTACTGTTGGGATATCTGAACCCACATTCTTCACACCCTTTTTGTTCAAAGTTTTAGAGAATATGGACTTCGGAGAGAATTTTATTAAATGGGTAAAATCGATATATACACTACAGAAAGCACAAATCATTATTAATGGAGATTTAACAAAAACATGTGAGATTCAAAAGGGAACAAGACAAGTCTATCCATTATCCCCACTTTTGTTTATATTGATTTTGGAAGTTCTGAACAGAGATATAATGCAAGATGAGATAATAGGTATAAAAATTTAAAAAGAGACATATAAACTGAGAGCCTTTGCAGACAACCTGGCGTTGGTGTTGGAGAACCTGCTGAAAGGAATAGAACTACTAATGAGAAAACTAAAAGAATTTGGAGGATTAGCTAGTTTTAAGATTAATAAACAAAAGACAGAGATGTTAACAAAAATATGAAGATACAAGATCAAACAGAATTGATGAACAAAACAGGTTTTAAAATTGAGAAAAAAGTAAAATATTTGTGTGTTAATCCGACAGATATGAATTGTATGTTGTTTCAAAATAATTATGTTAAGATGTGGAATGAAATTAAAAAAGACATGGTAAGATGGGACATGACAATTACATGTCATTGCTGGGAAGAACCTCTGTGATAAAAATGAATGTTTTACCTAGAACGTTATTTTTGTTTCAGACAATACCTATTTTGACAACAGATTTACCATTTAAACAGTGGCAGAAAGACATACCTAAATTTATTTGGCAAGGAAAAAACCATGAGTGAAATACAAGATCTTGCAAGATGCTAAAGAAAGAGGAGGTACTTTGAAATTGTACTTTGCAGCTTGCTGTTTGGTTTGGATGAAAAAATGGTTGATGCTGAGAAATGGAAGGTTGTTGGACTTAGGAGGACATAGTTTGAGATTTGGGTGGCACGGCTATTTATGTTATGATAAGATTAATGTAGATTTTAAAAATCATTTTATTAGACGTGCCATCCTGAGCATTTGGAATAGACAAAAACTTAGATTGTGTCCAAAAATACCTCTATGGTTATCACCACAGCAAACATATTACAGAAAAGAAATAGCTTGAAGAATGCAATTTGGTGTTTTCGTTATGGCCCAGGACTCAGACAACCCTGAGTCTGAAGAAGCTGCTCCAGCTGAACCAGTGGAATGCCAGCCTCAGGAGACACCAAGCCAGGAATCACCTGAGGTTGATCAAAAATAGGAAGCATTAGAACAGCTGAAATAGTTAGATAATGAAAATGGCAAGTAAATTGAAGAGTAGAGCAAAAACACTCAGTAAGCTGCCTTGCCTATCAATGATTTGACTGCCTTAACTAAAAAACAGCATCCTTATAAGAGAGGCAGCTCTGATAAAGCTCTGACAGCTTTCCTTGTTGGAAATAACCATTTGATTATTGTCTGGTGTGTCATTGCCTTCTGCCTGTGGAAGAACTGCTGTTGAACTGGCTGATGAACCTTGTTCGGCTCTCTGAACTTTGGATTGGATCTTGACTACTTTTCTGTGTGCTCCTGTAGAGATTGAAATCTGCTTAGGCAAGCCTTATCTCCAGAGGCTATGATTTATGTTCCTTTGCTTGTTTGATTTTGACTACTCAGCCTTGAGTAAATTGCTAACAACTCTGTGTGTGTGAAACTTGAAGGGCAGTTCTAGTATCTTAAACCTGGGGTATGCCCTTTTATCTGCTAGCATAACTGCTTGTTATTGTGTTGGTACCCAAGTCAAATAAAGGCATGTCTGGGAGCATAAGAAATGGATTTCAGTTAACATGCTACATCTAAGTCATCTGGCATCAGAATAATATGACACTTGACTATTTAGTTCCCATGCTGTATCTTCCTAATTGTTTGCTGGGTCTTGCAGAAGCAAAAAAACAACCACCACCCTCTTGCTATGCTCAGATTATCCTGTTTGTCTATCTGTCTATGTCTTTGGGTTTCCCATTGCCCTCTTTCTAGGGCTGGAGAGAGAGTGACTGGCCCAAGGTTACCAGCTGGCTTTGTGCCTAAGGTGGGACTAGAACTCATAGTCTCCCTTTTTCAGTCTTGTGCCTTAACCACTACACCAAACTGGCCTTATTATAACATAGATTATAATATAGATTCTCCTAGTATCTTAACCCACCTTAAAGAGAGGATGGACAGCAGGCAATTGTCGGAACATGGCCACTGCAAAAACTTCTGAAATTAAGTGAGTCCGAAGCAGATGGGTAACAGTCTGATGCATATGGAAATCAGAAGAACGTACCCATATTTTGGCTAATAACCAGTCATACTTAGCATCAGATGGAAGGAAAATAGGATTGCTTGGTTCAGGAGCTTGATTTATCTGAAAAGTTTAATAGAATTGTTAAAACCTTCAATAATAACCAAAATGTTATTTTAATTTGGACAAAACCAAAATTACCTGAATTGCAATAGGGACAATCTTATTCTCCAGATTCTTATACAATAAACAGATAGGAGCAGCCAAATACTGTACTGTGCAGGGGTCTGTCTTATTGACTTCAATACCATCTAGAAGTTCATAGTCCACAATGAAAATGTTTCCTTGCTGCCAGAAAAAAAAAAGATATGGAGCTTATTTGAGATGTAAAAATAATTCTGGAAGCATTAAATATTTTATCTTTAGAGTACTTATGTCACAAACATATTACAAATAAGAAAATGAATAATAGGCTGAATAATTTAACTACTTCTGTCAGTATAGACAGAAGTTTATAGACAGAGGTAGTTAAATTGATTTGATGTGTGTGTGTTTATATACACACATCAAATCAAATCATAAGACACTCAACATACATCAAATCATACATACATAAACCCATATCAAATCAATATCTCTTATTACCATCACAGATCAGAAAAACACAAACGTATATATTCTCCTGTTAAGCTTAAAACTAATTGGTTATATTGGAGCTCCCAAGCAGCACAGCAGTATTGCCCTTTGAATTGCATCTTCTTTGTCCATCTTGGAAACAATTGTGCAGAATGCAAAAGTGTCCACCTGCAGCTTATACAAGTTATTTGTATTAATGTTCAGAGGCTGGGGAGCAACAAGAATGTTCCAGGAACCTATCTTGTTGCCAATGGTGTTCTTTCATAGATGGTTCTTGACACAGACTTCAGTGTAAACTGTAACTTAAAATTCTTTATTATGTAACTGTTTCAGACATGCCACTCTCAGAGTTCATTTTGTCTCCTTCTCCACTCTTTTCTTAAGCTCCTCCTCTTCCTGTCTGCTTCAGTGTCTTCCAGGACCTCTAGTATTACGCTAAACATATGTCTAGCTCTTCAAAAGGTACAGCTTTTCCAATCACTTCAGAGATCCTTCTGTTGAAATTATGTCTAATACATCTCTACAAATCATATTGCAAGTGAAATACAGTAGTAATATTCTGAGTGTATTGTTGGGCATGAATGTAGTGCCTATCTTGCAGGAACAAGATATGAAGAACTTTTGTCCCTGGGTCCCACTAGATGACACTGTTTAATAGATGAAAGCCAGAACATGCCTCTCCTGCCAGACCTGATGGTATAGACAGAGAAAGTGTCATGTTCCCCGTTGCAAGGCATATGTGCATCACAACGGGGAACATGCACATTAGGTAAGAGGAAGGGATAAGCATAATCCCTAAATCACCCAAGCACCCATAATCCAGAAGGGAACCCCCAACACAATAGATAAGCCCTTCAGACCAAGCTTAGCACCCATCAAAAGGCAAGGGGAACGCCTTCCCATGTCCCCCAGGAATGCGTTCACACCTCCCTCAGGCACGCATATCCACAGAGTAATGCCCAACATAATGGGAGCACCCATCAGGCAGTAATTAACGCATATCAGAAGATCGGGAAAACACCTTCAGAGGACACACCCGGTCCGGATGAAGACAGGGAGACAAAGGAGATTACCGGGATCGCCCATCAGCTGACGCATCGAGGTCTCAAGCACCCATCCGGTCCTGGCCCGAGGGTGGAGAAGCACGACGTCCGCCAGCAAAGTATAAACAGGGCACCCTGTCACCACCTAAGGATTCCCGTCTTTCTCTTTGCACGTACACCGTTCAAATAAAACCAGAAATCCTTAGACCTTCTAAGTGAGTCTGAGTCTTATTCTGAGCGTGTCTGCCCTGACATAAAGACGGGAATCCCCCCAATTTTTTTTCGCTAGCACCTTTCCAGACTTGTCTGTGAGGGACCAACGCAGCGATGAAGCGGCACCCGGGAATCGGCGACAGCACCCGCAACCTCGCAGTAAGGACCAGCGGATGCCCAGCGGGGGAGGAACCCAGCCACAACGTGACCGGGACGACCGCCGGTGAGTTGCAGGCGGTATGGGTCACCCTCGATGCAACGGGGGAATCCCTACCCGTGAGGGTCGAAGCGGCGTGGGAACAATGGAACACACCCACAGCGAGGGGCGGAGATCACTGGCGGAGCGGGCAAGCCGTGGGAGGCGCCACAGAGAACTCGTGCTGCGGAGCCACGGAAGCACGCCTGGCACGGATCGAGCGGCTCCTGGCAGAACTAGCATTGGAGCGCGGAGGCAGCGACCGGGGTGAGTGCGAACGGAGCGCCAGAAGCTCGTCCCCACCCCCGCTTGACCCCGAAGCATGGCAGCTGCAGCGGCAGGGCACAGCATGGGAGGAGGGAGCCGACCACGCCGGAGCACACCACACTGGGCTGCCTGGGAGAGGGTTCCCCCCCCCCCCCATTCTGCAGGGCGTCAGCTGGGAAGAGGCTGGAGGCGAGTGGATGCTGAGCTGACACCACCTGGAGCCTGGGCGAGGGAATCTCCACATCGGGACGACAGCTTCCTACCGGAGAGGAGAAGGACCACGCGTCCGGAGGCGCCCTGGAGCCCACCCACGATGGGAGTGAGAGACCTCGCGGCAAGATTCAACGGCGACCCAGCCACGTTGTCGTTCTTCCTCATCAACGCGAGGAACTACATGGCTGAATATGGACCCTGCTTCCAGACAGAACAGGGAAAGATCAACACCATTGCCAACAGACTCGGGGAGGGCGGCTGACTGGTATGTCCATCTATGCCAGGCAGACGCCCCGGAACTCAAACATGTGGACGCGTTCCTGGGTGCTCTGGACTCCCACTTCAGAGACCCCCGCGAGACCGAAACGGCGAAGAGAGCACTACGGCAAATCAGGCAAGGACAGCGCTCCGTGGCGGCTTATGCAAGCGAGTTCCAAGAGCTTGCGGGCAAAGTGCGGGACTGGTCACAATCCACCCTCACGGAGAAATTCAAGGAGGGACTTAAACGTTTTAAGATGGGCGCTAAACTGGGATGACCCCACCACCCTCCGCGAATGGATTTGGCTGGCGGGAAAGGTGGAGAACGCTCAAGAAACTTTCAGCACGTCCAGAGGTCCCTACAAACCACAGCAACAGCGAGAGGACCCCGATCCGGCAGTGCTCCAGCGACACCGGCGACCCGACCCTGGGGGGAGGAATGAGAGTGCAGGTTTGCCCAGGGGCAGTGCTTCAAGTGTGGAGAGGCAAACCACAAGGCGGCGGCTTGCCCGAAAGCAAAGACAAGAGACAGCCAGGGAAAGGTTCCCAACAAACCAGCCCCAACGCCAAAGAAAAGGCCAGCCGCGAAGGGGGAAACCTCGGCAAGGGAATTCCCTGACATCACCGATGACGAGGACAGCGGAAGTGACGAACCAGCGGGAAACGCCAGCCACCTGCCTTGAAGAGCGCCAAAAGACAGGTGTAAGATAACAAAGGGCGCAACGACTTTGGGGTGAGTGACAACTGCCCGACCCTATATGTGAGAGCCCCCCCTGGCCCACGGGGGGAAAACAGAGAAGGTTTGGGCGCTGATCGACTCGGATTGTTTGAAATGCCTCATGCACCCAAGACCTGGTGGCCGTGCTTAACCTCTGCTGTTATCCACTTCAGCACCAACTGGTGTTCACGCAGTTGGACGGATCAGCAGTGGGAGGGGGCCCGGTCACCCAATACACAGAGAGAGTTGCGATGAGGCTCGGCAACCACGAGGAAAGCCTCCCTTTCATCGTGGCACCGGTGGGCCAACCTCTACTCATACTAGGGATCCCGTGGCTGGGGCATCACAACCCCCAAATAAATTGGGCGACAAGAGAGATCACCTTTTCAGACGGGCATTACAAAGCACCCACAGGAGATCGGGTTCCCCGCGCCGCAATGGGGAGGGCGACAACGACCTCAATGCACCTGGAGGCAGAAACCCCGGAGGGTCTGCCTGCCAGATACAAAGACTTTGCCGACATTTTCGGGGAAAAGGAGGCTGACAAACTCCCCCCCCCATAGAAAAACAGACTGCACCATTGAACTGATCCCGGGGGCAACCTTACCAAAGCCCAAAATATACGCCATGACAGAAAGGGAGCTGGAGGCATTAAGGGACTTTATTGACAAACATTTGGCATGGGGGTTTATCGAACCGGCTAACTCGCCAGTCGGAGCCCCAGTCCTTTTTCGGGAAAAGAAGGACGGGTCCCTCCGGCTCTGCACAGATTACCGCGGGCTCAATGCTGCATCCGTTTCAAATAAATATCCCATGCCCATAATAAAGGACATTCTAGCCCACCTCGCAAAGGGAAAAATATTCACAAAATTAGACCTCAGGGAAGCCTACTTCCGGATTCGAATAAAGAAGGGGAACAAATGGAAAACGGCTTTCAATTGCCCGCTGGGGTCATTCCAATACCGAGTTCTACCGTTTGGGTTAGCTGGGGCACCGGGCGTGTTCATGCAGCTAATCAATGAGGTCTTGCACGACCACTTGTTTAAGGGGGTGCTTGTTTACCTGGACGATGTTTTAATTTATTCTGAGAACGAAGCCAAGCACGAACGCCTCGTAAAGTCAGTGCTCACGAAACTCCGCAAGGCAGAGCTATACGCAAAGCTCTCCAAGTGTGAATTTCACAAGGAGCAAATTGATTACCTTGGCTACCGGATCCTGGCAAGGGGGATCGAAATGGACCCCAGTAAGGTCCAGGCTATACTAGCGTGGGAGCGCCCGCGCACGAGGAGACAACTTCAAAGTTTCCTGGGGTTCACAAATTTCTACAGGGGTTTCATCCAGGGACTAGCGGAAATTGTGCTGCCGCTGACTAACCTCCTCCGGACAAAGGGCCTGGGAGACACCCGTAAATCACGAAACCCAGGGGCGTTGTTAAACTGGACAGCTGATTGTCGAACGGCTTTCGAACGGCTAAAAAGCCTTTTCACGGCAGAGCCAGTATTACAGCATCCCGACCCCGCCAGACCCTTTGTTGTACAGGTAGATGCTTCAGACTTTTCTATCGGAGCGCTCCTCCTTCAGCGCGATTTTGACAATCAGCTGAAGCCCTGCGCGTACCTCTCCTGCAAGTTCTCGGAAATGGAAAGGAGATGGCACGTGTGGGAGAAGGAGGTGTTCGTGGTCAAGGCAGCCTTGGAAACGTGGAGGCACCTCCTAGAAGGGGCCTCCTGCCCTTTCGAGGTCTGGACTGACCACAAAAACCTGGAGGCTTTCAGCACCCTGAAACGCCTCAGTCCAAAGCAAGTACGCTGGGTGCAATTCTTCAGCAGATTCAATTTTAAACTTAAGTTCATCCCAGGGAGGAAAAACTTCCTGGCGGATGCCCTTTCCCAACAACCTCAAGATGCTGGCCAAGCACCGGACATTGTGGGGACTGTATGGACAGACACACAGCTTGGCTGCCCTGCCGTCACACGCAGCCAGACTAAAACCCGACGTGCCTCAGAGCAACCACCGGCAAACGGGGGAAGGTGCAGGTCAATTTCACAGGACTGGCAACAAAGACTCGCCCAAGCCCTCGAAAGAGATACATGGTTGCAAAACAACCAACACCATGTATCTATTATGCATGGGCTCGCATGGAAACAAAAAGCCCTATACGTACCAGAACCATTGAGAGCGGAGGTGTTAAACCGCTCCCACGATGATAAAACAGCGGGACATTTTGGGTTCATAAAAACTTTACATTTAATCAGGAGGCAATTCTGGTGGCCCACCCTAAGAAAAGACATCAAGGATTACGTAACTTCCTGCCCCACATGTGCAAGGCCTAAACGGAAGGTGGGGAAACCCCAAGGACTGCTGCAGAAAGTAGCAAGCCCCTCCCACCCCTGGGAGGAGATTTCTATGGACTTCATAGTCGACCTGCCACCCAGCCAAAGGAAAACAGTAATCTGGGTGGTAAAAGACTATTTTTCCAAGCAGGCACATCCATCCCCTCTGCACAGCAACTGGCACGCATATTCCTCACCCATATCTACAAAATCCACGGCGCCCCCTACCGTTTGGTGACAGATAGGGGCACACAATTTACCTCCAGGTTCTGGAAAGAGTTCCTAAACCTCATTGGCACCAAGCAAGCACTGTCAACGGCTTGGCACCCCCACACAGACGGCTCTACAGAGATCCTCAACTCTACCCTGGAGCAGTTCCTGCGGGCATTTATTAACTACCAACAGGACAATTGGGTGGACCTGCTTCCTTTTGCAGAGGTGGCCTACAACAACGCGGTACACCAAAGCACAGGTCACACCCCCTTCAAGGTGGTTTATGGCAGAGACTTTGTGCCAATCCCGGAACTGCCCCAACCAGACACCCCACCATGTTCTCCAGATGACTGGGCAGCTCAACTGGGTACGGTTTGGCCCGTCATCCAGCTAGCCCTGGCAGATGCACAAGCTACATACAAGAAGTTTGCAGACAATCACAGGGCGGCACAACTGAACTACAAAGTGGGAGATAGGGTCTACCTCTCCACTAAGTTCATCAAATCCCCGCAGCCCTCCAAGAAACTGGCACCCAAATTTATCAGACCATTCCCCATAACAGAAATTATTAACCCAGTCACTTTCAAACTGGACTTACCCCACAATCTAAGGCACATATACCCAGTTTTCCACTGCGCCCTCCTGAAACCAGCCACCCCTTCGAAATGGCACACAGAAACCCCCCCGCCTCCACCCATTATGATAGATGGGCAACAGCATTTTGAAATCCAAGAAATACTTGACCCATGAGGCAAAGGGGCACACTACAATACCTGGTCAAATGGAGGCATTTCCCACACCCAGAATGGGTCCAAGCCCAACATGTCTCAGCCAAAAGGTTGGTAAAGAACTTCCATGAAGCATACCCATCCAAACCAGCACCCTAAGATTTTCTTTGGGGGGCAGCATGTCATGTTCCCCGTTGCAAGGCATATGTGCATCACAACGGGGAACATGCACATTAGGTAAGAGGAAGGGATAAGCATAATCCCTAAATCACCCAAGCACCCATAATCAAGAAGGGAACCCCCAACACGATAAGCCCTTCAGACCAACTTAGCACCCATCAAAAAGCAAGGGGAACGCCTTCCCATGTCCCCCGGGAATGCGTTCACACCTCCCTCAGGCACGCATATCCACAGAGTAATGCCCAACATAATGGGATGTCCGGCGCTGCCTACTACTGAGTAAGACACAGACACTAATTTAGGGAAAATCAGGTTCTGGTTTATTTCAGCATAGTGCGTAGCTAGAAAAAGCTGAGAGTGAAGGGAGCGCGCCGGTACGGGATTTAAATAGCCTGCGCCGGTCAGCGCTCCCCCCACCTCGGGTTGTGTCATCCCCCCAAGCCCTGTATGCTTCGTTGCCGGTAGGTGAGGGGTCACGGGGCCCCTGCTGGTGCCCCGGGCTTCTCTCGTAATCGTCTTCCTCCTCCGGCCGGTGATTACTTTCAGCTGGGTGATATCCTTTGCGTTCCTGCTGACAGCTCCAGGCGTGCCTCGTGTTCCGCCCTGTCTTTGTCGCTCTTTCTTCCTCCTTGCGTTCTTTTGACTGGATTTTCCGGCCGAGGTCGTTCCCTTCTCCTCGGGGTCTGTGTCTGTTGTTGTGTGTCGCTTTGCTTATCTTTTAATCCCTTGCTCTTGTTTCTGTGGTATTATGTGTGCCGTTGTGCTGACGCGTTCAGTTCAACGGTGCTCATGACATACTGCCCCCCTTTCGAATGGTAGCCCCCCCCGGCATTCCGTTTTTTTCCAGGAGAGCTGTAAAAAATTTTTTTTTATTTTTGTATTTCCCGCCGGAGTGCTTTCTCCCCTCCCCTTGCTCCGCCCTCTACCGCGTTTCCATTTTTTGGTGTGTTCTGAGTGCACATGCCTCAACCACACCCTGCTCGTTCTTGCTCAGTTCTTCGTCAGAGGAGGCGTGACTGGTCGGGGGCTGTTTCAACTCCAGGTAGGACCCTTATCTTTTTGTTTTGTTGATTGTTTTGTTTTTTGTTGTTCGCCGTGTTGTCATGTGTGCATCCTGGCTATTTGCCCTCTGGCGATGCACATATGACCAATCTCCCCTCCCCAATGGGCCCGGTGAGGGTGGGGGATGAGTCTCAGTGGGGAGGAGGCCTACTCAAGTCGCAGGCTTGGGGGGTCCCTTCCCCTGGGGGCGACGCGGGCGGGGGGGGAGGCCCGAGGGGGGAAATGTGTCCTAAGGGGCCGGTTCGGCTGGGCGCCCCTTTGGTTTGTCGGGGTACGTTGTGTGGAATGCTCGGGTCAGGTCCGGTGCCTTAACGTGTTGAGCCGCCACCCATTCTGGGTGGGGGAAGTGTTTCCATTTTACTAAATAGTGTAGTGTGCCCCGTTGTTGGCGGGAATTGAGTATTTCTTTTACCTCGAAATGTTGGCTGTCGATCATCACTGGGGGGGGGGGGCAGAGGCGTGCTTGGGTGCCATCGGGAGGTGGTTGCTGGTTTCAGGAGGCTGCTGTGGAATACCGGGTGGAGTCTCCTTAGATTGTGCGGCAGGTCCAGGCGTACTGCCACCGGGTTCACTAGTTGTGTTACTCGAAGCGGCCCAATATACTTAGGCCCCAGTTTCTTTGAGGGTTGAGGTGATTTTATGAATTTGGTGGAGAGGTAGACCATATCCCCTACCTGGAATGTCGGTTGCTGGCGCCGGTGCTTGTCGGCCTGTTCTTTCTAGGCAGACTGTGCTTCCTTCAGCGCTGCCGTGATTATTGGCCATGATTCCGCTATCTTCCGTCCCCAGTCGCCTGCGCCCACTTGGGGTCCCGGGGGTTGCGGTAGCTCCGGTATGGGTACGAACTCGCGCCCGGAGACTACTTCGAACGGGGTTTTCCCTGTACTCGTGTGAATGGCGTTATTGTATGCGACTTCTGCAAACGGAAGCAGGTCGACCCAGTTGTCTTGGTGGTAATTGGTATATGAACGTAGGAATTGTTCTAGTGTGGCATTGAGGATCTCCGTGGCTCCGTCCGTCTGGGGATGCCAGGCTGTGGATAGGGCTTGTTGAGTCCCAATTAGTTTTAGAAAAGCCCGCCAAAATTTCGAGGTGAATTGTGTGCCCGTCGGTCACCACGCGTACGAGACATCCGCGTAACCTGTACATGTGTACGGGAAAAGTTTAGCCAGCTGCTGGGTGGATGGGACTGATGCGCAGGGGATGAAGTGCGCCTGTTTAGAAAAGTAGTCTTTCACCACCCAAATGGTTGTTTTCTTCTGGCTGGGTGGTAGATCTACTATGAAATCCATGGAGATTTCCTCCCATGGTCAGGAGGGCTCCGCCACCGTTTGTAGTAGTCCCGGAGGGTTTCCCGGTGCCCGTTTGGCCATTGCGCATATCGGGCAGGATGCTACGTAGGCCTTAACGTCCCGTCTCAATGCAGGCCACCAGAACTGTCGTCGTGTTAGGTGCAGGGTCTTTAGAAACCCAAAGTGTCCCGCTTGTTTGCTGTCGTGTGATCTGCGCAGGATCGCCTGGCGCTGTGAATCCGGGACATATATTCTGCCTTCCCCCCATGCTAAGTCTTGCTCCATTGTCACCTTGTCGGGGTTTGCTAGTAGCCAGGGGTCGGTTTTGAGGGCGGCGGCGAGGTCCGCGTGTATCCCTCCTGGCAGTCGTGGGTGGCGCCGTCTGTTCGCTGGTTGGCTTGCCGTTGGTTGAGACGTGGGGTTGAGCTGTTTTTGGGCGCTGCTCCGGGTGGTCACTGCCATTCCCAGCTGGGAGGCGGATAGCACCGTCCCAATCATATCTGGGACGGGCTCTTCGTCTTGGGGCAGTCGGGAGAGGGCGTCAGCCAGGAAGTTCTTTTTGCCCGGTATGAACTTCAGTTGGAAATTAAAGCGGCTGAAGAATTGGGCCCATCTGACCTGTTTCGGGCTGAGGCGTCTGGGTGTCCGGAGGGCCTCGAGGTTCCGGTGGTCTGTCCAGACCTCGAATGGTTGGGTGGCCCCTTCCAGTAGATGCCTCCATGTTTCTAGCGCCGATTTTACCGGGAACGCCTCCTTCTCCCATACGTGCCATCGCCTTTCCATCTCTGAGAATTTCCTTGACAGGTAGGCGCATGGTTTCAGGATTCCTGCAGGGTCCTTTTGGAGCAGTATAGCCTCCAGGGAGAAGTCTGAGGCGTCGGCTTGGACCACGAACGGCTGTTCCGGGTCCGGATGTGCGAGAATTGGCTCCATTGTGAACAGCGCTTTCAGTCTGTTGAACACTGTCTGACATGCGGGAGTCCAATTTAGTACTGTCCCTGGGTTCTTGGCTCACCGTGTGTCCCCAACCCCTTTAGTTTTGAGTACATCTGTTAGGGGGAGGGCTATCTCCGCGAACCCCTGTGCGAATGACCTGTAGAAGTTCGCGAAGCTTTGAAGTTGGCGCCTGTTACGTGGGCGTTCCCAATTCACCACTGCCTCGACTTTTGCAGGGTCCATTTCTATGCCCTCGCCGGAGATTCGGTACCCCAGGTAGTCTAGGCGTGCTTTATGGAATTCGCACTTAGATGGTTTGGCGTAGAGCTTCGCCCTTCTTAACTTTTCGAGGACTTGCCTGACTAGGGTTACGTGTTCTTCGTGAGTCTGGGTATAGATGAGGACGTCATCTATGTAAACTAGCACCCCTTGAAACAGGTGTTCATGCAGTACTTCATTGATGAGCTGCATGAACACTCCCGGGGCCCCCACTAATCCAAATGGCAGTACCTTGTACTGAAAGGCGCCTAGGGGGCAGTTGAACGCTGTTTTCCACTCGTCCCCCTCCCTGATTCGGATCCTGTAATATGCCTCACGGAGGTCCAGTTTGGAGAATACTCTCCCCGTGGACAGGTGGGCGAGCATGTCTTTCACGAGGGGTAGGGGGTATTTATTGGATAGGGACGCCGCGTTGAGGCCCCGGTAGTCGGTGCAGAGCCGTAAGGTGCCATCTTTTTTCTCTCGGAAGAGGATGGGCGCTCCGACGGGTGAGCATGCTGGCTCTATGAAACCCCTAGCCAGGTTTTTATTGATGAACTCCCGGAGGGTTGTCATCTCCTTTGGGGTCATTGAGTAAATCTTCGGCCTGGGTAAGGGGACATCGGGAAGCAGCTCAATTCTACAGTCCGTCTTGCGGTGGGGGGGTAGTTGGTCCGCCTCCTCTTCCCCGAAGACCTCTGAGAAATCGGCATATTGTTCAAGTAATTCTTCTGGGGTTGCTGTGTTGTCCTGGGCTACTGCCTCTGCCCGTCCCACTGTGGGGTTGAGCCTGCCCGCCGGAACTGGAGCCCGGTACGCGCCGTCGTCGAATTGGAAGGTGCGGGTTTTCCAGTTAATGCGCGGGTTGTTGGTCGCGAGCCACGGTATTCCTAGTACTATGATGGGTCGCCCTATGTGGGTTACCACAAAAGATGTTCGCTCGGTGTGGGTGCCCATTTGCAGGGTGACAGGCTCGGTCTGCGTCGTGGCTGGTTTCCCTCCCGATGTTGAGCCGTCCAGTTGGTGGAAAGCCAGCGGTGTGGGGAGGGGGAGGCAAGGCAGGTCGAGCTTGGTGACGATGTCGGGGTGAATGAGGTTCTTGGAGCACCCCGAGTCCACTAGCGCCGCAGCCGTGGTGGCTCTGGTGCCGAAGGAAAGTCTGATTGTCCCATTACGGAGCTTTCGTCGCTCTATGTGTTTCGCGCCCCTGTCCCACCACCTGCCTCGCGGCGCGTTTTAAGGCAGGCGGGGAGCGTTTCCCGCCAGCCGGTCTGGGACTTCAGCGTCCTCCCCCGCAAAGTAAGCGTCCAAGTCTTCGTCCGGTGTCGCTGTGGCTCCGGTCATCCGGCAGGGGGGGCGGCGGCGGCGGTGGGTTAGTTTGGGAGCACTAGTCGGCGTTCTGTTGGAGAAGCAGTCTGCCGCTTTGTGCCCCATTTTCCCGCACTTTGCGCAGGGTCCGCGAGCAAACTTCTTCTTTTGGTACGTGGGGCCGGCCGGCCCCAAGTGTGGCGAGGGTCCCTTTGGGCTGTTGCTTGTTCTGTCCTCTGCCATCGTCATTAAGAAAGTGCGGTGAGCATGTTCCGCTCTCCCCGCTAGGTAGATCCAGCCTTGCAGTGTCTCCGGGTCATCCTGATAGAGTGCCCATTGGAGTACCTCGCGGCTGAGGCCTCTTTTGAACATCTCTATCAGGGTAGTCTTGGACCAGTCCTGCTGACAGCTCCAGGCATGCCTCGTGTTCCGCCCTGTCTTTGTCGCTTTCTTCCTCCTTGCGTTCTTTTGACTGGATTTTCCGGCCGAGGTCGTTCCCTTCTCCTCGGGGTCTGTGTCTGTTGTTGTGCATCGCTTTGCTTATCTTTTAATCCCTTGCTCTTGTTTCTATGGTATTATGTGTGCCGTTGTGCTGACACGTTCAGCTCAACGGTGCTCATGACATGGGAGCACCCATCAGGCAGTAATTAACGCATATCAGAAGATCGGGGAAACACCTTCAGAGGACACACCCGGTCCGGATGAAGACAGGGAGACAAAGGAGATTACCGGGATCGCCCATCAGCTGACGCATCGAGGTCTCAAGCACCCATCCGGTCCTGGCCCGAGGGTGGAGAAGCACGACGTCCGCCAGCAAAGTATAAACAGGGCACCCTGTCACCACCTAAGGATTCCCGTCTTTCTCTTTGCACGTACACCGTTCAAATAAAACCAGAAATCCTTAGACCTTCTAAGTGAGTCTGAGTCTTATTCTGAGCATGTCTGCCCTGACAGAAAGGCAGTCCCCCAAATATCCTGGACCTATGCCATGTAGGTGATACCAGCACCTGTAATTGCATCTGGAAGCCTATTGGGAGCCAGTGCAGCTTTTCAAAGTAAAGATTCTTTCAGTGTGGATTACTAGCCAACTGTTTCTGTGAATCTAACATGAAAGACTGGAGAATGTTTTTGTTCTGACTATCCTACTGTATTTACTTCTCTAATGTTTTTATAAGGGAAGATTTGTTTCATACTGAATATAGTTCAGGCATCTCAAGTTTTGTCCCACTGGAACACAGCTTACTTGGAATATTCTGTTTGGGGCAGCTGGAAGATGGAGCAGAATTCTTCAGAGATGTTTCAGAACACAGAGCAAGAAACAATGGGTTTAAATAGGAATCAAATACTTATTGAACATCAAGAAAAGTTTCCAAGCAATAAATAGTTGTTCAACAATGGAACAAACTGTGTTTGGAGATGATAAACTCTTCCTTGCCAGAAATGTTTAAACATATGCTAGGTGGCTTTCAGTTGGGAATGCTATAACAGTGGATTTCTGCCTTGGGCAGTGGGATTGGATTAGATGATCTCCAAGGGGACTAGATGATATCCAAAGGGGTTCATCCCCATAATTTCATGGGGCTACCCTTGAAGAGTATCCAGAAGCTACAGCTGGTTCAAAATGTGGCCATGTGAGCAATTTTGGATTGCACACGTAACACCTTTGCTGGGGGAGCTGCATTGGGTGCCAGTTTGCTTCTGGGTCCAATTCAAGGTGTTGGTTATTACCTTTAAATCCCTACATGGCATGCGGCCAGGTCACCTGAGGGACTGTCTCACCCCCATTACATCGACCCTTCCCACCCGGTCAGGCACAGAGGGCAAGTTACAGACCCTGTCCATGAGATACTGTCAATTGGCGGGGCCCAGGAAGAAAGCCTTCTCTGCCATGGCCCCGGCCCTGTGGAACACTCTTCCCCCAGAGGTGAGGCAGGTCCCACTCTCCCGGCCTTCTGGAAAGGGGTGAAGACCTGGCTCTGTCATCTCGCATGGGGCATGAGGGGTAACCAACCCTGGGGGTGGTTAGCACCCTGAAGATGCTCCTGGTAATAAAGAATTTTTTAACATCTGTTTCTTGGAATATATTTTTTATTTAAGAATATTGTTTTTATTGTACTTTAACAACAATTCATTTCTTCGTGTTTTATTGTAAACCACCCAGAGTTGCTCTTTGAGTGAGATGGGTGGTGACCAAATTTGAAATATTAAAAAAAAAAAGTACCTTTCAACCTATACTTTAAAGGTTTTAATTTCATTATATCTTAGAAAGCTGTGGGTTATTTTTACACATATTTAAAATTGTTCTGTACTCAGAAAGTCATGCTAGGGTTTACTCCCAAGAAAGCATGGATGATGTTACATTCTTAAAATTAGGCATTCTTATTTTGAGTGCTACAATAGGAGTTTGCTAATTCTGCTCCAATTCATAGTTCAAACTGCATGTTCTTGTACTAGAATGGAAAATATTTTTCTTCTAGACAATTTAATCAACTTCTACAACATTTCTGAAACACTTTATAGCTAAACACTGAAATAGCTGCCTATCCTAAGTAGGTACCTTTATTTCCTGCTCCAGGGTTAGATTTCTCTCTAAACTGTATTGTACCATTTCTGTGGTCACTGGGAATTTCTTTGGTAGTTCTATGCATTTTTTAATCAATACAGGATTGCAGCCATTCAGAAACTGGTATCCAAACATAAAATCTTCTTGCCAGTGTTGCATTACATATTCTAAGGAGAAAACAGAAACAAAACAAAGGTTGTTTTAGGGGTATTCCTGATGATTATAAGTTAAAAGAATTCAAAAAAACACAGAAGGGGAACAGAGATTGAAACTGATATTAAAATAAATATATATTATGACTTCAGCAAAGGATTGTTACCTTGTCATGGTGCTGGAGCATGAGCACCTCAATGATGCCATGAGCTAAACCATGAAGGGCCACCCAAGATGGGAAGGTCATGACAGAGAGGTCAGACTAAATCCGATCCCTGGGAAAGGTAATGGCAACCCACCCCAGTATTCTTGCCGTGAAAACTAAATGGATCAGTACAACCAGAGATATGTCGGTATACCATTGGAAGATGAGACTCCCAGGTCGGAAGATGGTCAAAATGCTACTGGGGAGGAACAGAGGATGAGTTCAACTAGCCCCAGAGGTGATGACGCAGCTAGCTCAAAGCCGAAAGGACGGCTAGCGGCTGACGGTGCTGGTGGTGAACGGCAAATCCGATGTTCTAAGGATCAACATACCATTGGAACCTGGAATGTAAGATCTATGAGCCAGGGCAAATTGGATGTGGTTATTGGTGAGATGTCAAGATTAAAGATAGACATTTTGGGCATCAGTGAACTGAAATGGACTGGAATGGGCCACTTCACATCAAATGACCACCAGCTCTACTACTGTGGACAAGAGGACCACAGAAGAAATGGAGTAGCCTTCATAATTAATAGTAAAGTGGCTAAAGCAGTGCTTGGATACAATCCAAAAAAAGATAGAATGATCTCAATTTGAATTCAGGGCAAGCCATCTAACATCACAGTGATCCAATTATACACCCCAACCACAGATGCTGAAGAAGCTGAAGTAGAGCAGTTCTATGAGGATCTGCAGCACCTACTGGACAACACGCCTAAAAGAGATGTTATTTTCATCACAGGAGACTGGAATGCTAAGGTGGGCAGTCAAATGACACCTGGAATTACAGGTAAGCATGGCCTGGGAGAACAAAATGAAGCAGAACATAGGCTAATAGAATTTTGCCAAGACAACTCACTCTGCATAACAAACACTCTCTTCCATCAGCTTTATACATGGACTTCACCAGATGGACAACACCGAAATCAGATTGACTACATCCTTTGCAGCCAAAGGTGGCGGACTTCTATACAGTCGGTAAAGACAAGACCTGGAGCTGACTGTAGTTCAGATCACGAACTTCTTATTGCACAATTTAGGATCAGACTAAAGACATTAGGGAAGACCCACAGATCAGCTAGATATGAGCTCACTAATATTCCTAAGGAATATGCAGTGGAGGTGAAGAATCGATTTAAGGGACTGGACTTAGTAGATAGGGTCCTGGAAGAACTATGGACAGAAGTTCGCAACACTGTTCAGGAGGCAGCAACAAAATACATCCCAAAGAAAGAGAAAACCAAGAAGGCAAAATGGCTGTCTGCTGAGACACTAGAAGTAGCCCAAGAAAGAAGGAAAGCAAAAGGCAACAGTGATAGGGGGAGATATGCCCAATTAAATGCAAAATTCCAGAGGTTAGCCAGAAGAGGTAAGGAATTATTTTTAAACAAGCAATGTGCGGAAGTGGAAGAAGACAATAGAATAGGAAGGACAAGAGACCTCTTCCAGAAAATTAGAAACATTGGAGGTAAATTCCAGGCAAAAATGGGTATGATCAAAAACAAAGATGGCAAGGACCTAACAGAAGAAGAAGAGATCAAGAAAAGGTGGCAGGAACACACGGAAGACCTGTATAGGAAGGATAACAATATCGGGGATAGCTTTGATGGTGTGGTCAGTGATCTAGAGCCAGACATCCTGAAGAGTGAGGTTGAATGGGCCTTAAGAAGCATTGCTAATAACAAGGCAGCAGGAGACGATGGTATCCCAGCTGAATTGTTCAAAACCTTGCGAGATGATGCTGTCAAGGTAATGCATGCTATATGCCAGCAAATTTGGAAAACACAAGAATGGCCATCAGATTGGAAAAAATCAATTTATATCCCCATACCAAAAAGGGGGAACACTAAAGAATGTTCAAACTATCGAACAGTGGCACTCATTTCACATGCCAGTAAGGTAATGCTCAAGATCCTGCAAGGTAGACTTCAGCAATTCATGGAGTGAGAATTGCCAGATGTACAAGCTGGGTTTAGAAAAGGCAGAGGAACTAGGGACCAAATTGCCAATATCCACTGGAAAAAGCCAGGGAGTTTCAGAAAAACATCTATTTCTATTTTATTGACTATTCTAAAACCTTTGACTGTGTGGACCATAACAAATTGTGGCAAGTTCTTAGCGGTATGGGGATACCAAGTCATCTTGTCTGCCTCCTGAGGAATCTGTATAATGACCAAGTAGCAACGGTAAGAACAGACCACGGAACAACGGACTGGTTTAAGATTGGGAAAGGAATACGGCAGGGCTGTATACTCTCACCCTACCTATTCAACCTGTACACAGAACACATCATGCGACGTGCTGAACTTGAAGAATCCAAGACTGAAGTTAAAATTGCTAGAAGAAACATTAACAATCTCAGATATGCAGATGATACCACTTTGATGGCTGAAAGCGAAGAGGAACTGAGGAGCCTTATGATGAAGGTGAAAGAAGAAAGTGCAAAAGCTGGCTTGCAGCTAAACCTCAAAAAAACCAAGATTATGGCAACCAGCTTGATTGATAACTGGCAAATAGAGGGAGAAAATGTAGAAGCAGTGAAAGACTTTGTATTTCTAGGTGCAAAGATTACTGCAGATGCTGACTGCAACCAGGAAATCAGAAGACGCTTAATCCTTGGGAGAAAAGCAATGACAAATCTCAATAAAATAGTCAAGAGCAGAGACATCACACTGACAACAAAGGTCTGCATAGTTAAAGCAATGGTATTCCCAGTAGTAACATATGGCTGCGAGAGCTGGACCATAAGGAAGGCTGAGAGAAGGAAGATAGATGCTTTGGAACTGTGGTGTTGGGAGGAAAATTCTGGGAGTGCCTTGGACTGCAAGAAGATCACACCAGTCCATACTGCAGGAAATAAAGCCAGACTGCTCACTTGAGGGAATGATATTAAAGGCAAAACTGAAATACTTTGGCCACATAATGAGAAGACAGGACACCCTGGAGAAGATGATGATACTAGGGAGAGTGGAAGGCAAAAGGAAGAGGGGCCGACCAAGGGCAAGATGGATAGATGATATTCTAGAGGTGACGGACTCATCCCAGGGGGAGCTGGGGGTGTTGACGACCGACAGGAACCTCTGGCATGGGCTGGTCCATGAAGTCATGAAGAGTTGGAAGCGACTGAACGAATAAACAACAAATATATTATGAAGTAATATCTTCAGTGTATCAGACACAATTGAACAGGTTAAAAAAATTCCTCAGTAAACATTTTGACTTCTTCACTGCCTCCATTTTTAATATTGTATAAAAAAAGACCATATGTTTATTTCATGCTTTTTACTATTTATTATTTACTATTATACTATTTACAATATCAAGAAGAAAGATGGAAGGAAAAGGAAAGAAAAGAAATGGGATGATTATTCTAAATCAGGAGCAGCAACTCAGGGATTGCATGAAGTCCCTCCCACCACTGTATTTGCATGCCAATAGCACCCTGAGATCAGACCATCAAAAGTCAACAGCATAGTAACTGAATTTCAGCAGTAAGATTTCAACATATTTATCCAGTAGCTGCATCTCAGCTGTACAAATCCAGACAACTGTGACATGGCAGCCAAGAGATATAAAAACCTTTACCTCTTTGCTGCCACTTAGTGGTCAAATGGACACCTCTTGACCCATTGATATAAGCATTTTTTTTAAAGTTCAGTTGAGGGTTTGACAAGAGAAGACAAAAAAATTGCAGTGCCCAGAGTAAGCAGAGCATTGTGCATGCAACTGGAGGAGACTTTTCATACAATGGATGTTGGGGGGGGGGCTGACATTTCAGAAAAGGGATCCACCAATCACAGCCCTTGAAATGTTGCATGTTGCAGCCAAGAATTTTAGGTACAAAAGTACACCCCCCAAAATTGGGTTTGGCTTATCTGTGAGTATATACAGTAATACTTTTTAAAAGTACCTGTATATCCCATATATACTCACATATAAGCTAATCCACAGATGACCCTCGAATTTTTAACCAAAATACCATGAAAAATTGATAAGCCATGGATTACCCATAGATAAACCAATTGTGAAAACTAAAACCTACAAAAATTTCGAGGTTCACTTTATCTACAGGTGGCACATTTTTCTTGGTATTTTGGTTAAAATCAAGAGTCGGCTTATCTACAGATGGGCTCATATGCAAGTATATATGGTGTGCTGGGGTGGGCTAGTTGGCCCAGCAAAAATATGGATACATAGCTGACTCAATAATTGTACTTATAGAATGCTCATATATAGTTTTCATCAAACTGCACTGAGGTGTCACAAAATTCAGTACTGGTTTCTATATTCTTTTATATTTTTATTAATGACTTATATAGACGTTACATAGTTTAACCAATTTGTAGATGAGAAATGGGCTGAAAATACAGAATGAAATTTAGCAGAGAGAAATGCAAGATGCATTTAGGAAACAATAGCAGCTATGAAAAAGATACTGGAATAAAAGTGAATTGCTAAGTGAATATGACTCAGCAGTATAATGTAACTGCAAAAAACAAACAAACAAATGTAACTTCCTATGACAAGAGTTGTCAAACTTTGCAATACAGGTAGTCCTTGGTTAACAACCACTTGTTCAGCGACCAAATTATGACAGTGCTGAATGAGTGGTACTTACCTCTAAGTGGTCCTCTAAGTTCTGGCCATCCCAATATCCCCACAGTCACATGATCACGATCTGGATGCTTGTCAATCGGATTGCACTTATGACAGTTGCAGCATCCTGTGTCGCCTGATCACCATTTGTTACCTTCCCTGCCGGCTTCCCATAAGCAAAGTCAATGGGGAAGCTGGCAGGGACAGTCACAAGTCACTCTGGTAAGTCACTTGCACTCCCATGGCTTTTTCCCCTAAGGGATCCAGCTACAGTGCCTGCAGCATCCCTAGCTCACTTGCAGCAGCCACCTGTGCACCCAGCAGCAGCCACCCCCGGTCCTGCTGCGCTTATGCTGAACCTCAACGGCCACCTGTGCACCCTCATGCACCTGCCAGTAGCCACCCCCGGATCACACTTCTGCCATGACGGACTGCTTGTGAGCTGCCTGGGACTTGCGACTTCCTGCTGGCTTCTCCATTGACTTTGCTTGTTGGAAACTGGCAGGAAGTTGTGAGGAAGTCCTCACTTAATGACCTGTGATCCTTGTTAACAACGGCAATGGGGAGTGCCAAGATTGCCATCACTAAGTGATGCGGTCACATTACACTTTACGACTGTGATGTGACCACATATTGCTGGTTTGATTATATCAATGTCTTGAAATTCGAAATATAACTAACTCATTTTTCATGCAAGTTATCAACAATTACAATTAAACTCACCAGAGATTGTATTACTTATTTTGACAAAGATCTTCTCAAAATCTGCGAAGTCACTCCAGGAGGATTGGAACATATGCATGAAACGGTTGATATAGAGATTTTCCATTCTAAAACCCCCAAAACAGAACACTGTATGGTTATGGTTGCAACATGACTCTCTTCCATCTCTCCCACAATTCTTACTTTCTTAAAATGTCCTTTTGCTCCAGCTTGTACTTCTCAGAAATGGACACAAATCAGAATACACCCTGAGTAAAGTATCTGGTTTATTAACATATGGAGGTTGAACAGCTATTCTACATACTATACTGTATTCTATACTATACATATTCTATACTGTAGAATCATCTACAGTAGAATAATCTACTACTTATTATTATACCACGAGCTGCTTATTATACCACAGCCAAGTGTCCTTGCATATGGTTCTAACCTGCTGCTTGTCTTGATTGACAGAAGGAATATTACATGTTTCTTTGCATATGGTTCTAACCTGCTGCTTGTCTTGATTGACTGAAGGAATATTATATGTTTCTTAAGATAATTCTTATCTTTTCCTGGAATTCAGTATTTTACAACTGTTTCATGTCCTTATTTTCATAAGGACCTATACACCCTATACCTATACACCTTATTTTCATAAGGCCTATACACCCACTCCTAGATAAGGTACAATCCTCCGATACTCAGTTTTATCTCAGTTTTTATTCTAGTAGTAGAGATATAAAGCAAAATGTGTTGTTATTCTTTTGCCCATTTTGGAAAGAAAGCCTGTCTTCCAAAAAGTACAGGAAACTTTTTGAGAGGAAAGACATTTTGTACTGGACCTTTATAACATCTATAGTTTTCACAAACATTACCAGCGAAAAAGAGGAAGGATGAATGAATACTCTCCTTGTAAAGATCACCTTGCATGAAAATGCCTCAACCTCTTTGAAACAATGTAGGGATTATCCTCACAGGTGTGATTTTGCCTGGAAATGTCATCTAATTTTGTCCCAGTCAATTGTTAAAACTCAGAATACAAAAGAACCTAGCTTCAAAATCTAAATAAACCAGGCAACTTTTGGCTCTTTTTAAGTGTCTGTTTAGCCTAAAATTTTCATGTTGAAAGATAAAGATATTAAGAACCATTTGTTATCCCATGCTCGTCAACAGTAATCATGAATTTTATGATCTGGAACTAAGGTCTGGAACTAAGCTCAAACAAGCAGGCTTGAATTTAAATCAAGGATGGGCAACTTTCTTTCCTAACAAGAGTTCCATTCCATTTTGATGCAATTTCAGGGGCAACATGTTGGGTGGAGCTGAAGCAAGGAGGATCAGAAGCAAATGAAGTTCTTTCTCACCCCCCCCTTTTTTTTCTTCCTCTCATTTTGTTTCTGACATATTCTCTCTTATGAAGTATGGGCTGAAAAGGGAGACAAACCCTCTTCCTAGACATCTGAACTGTTTGGCTGGAGAGATTTTTTGAAATTAAACTGGGTCTGTCATGAAATTAGACCATGGGTCACAAACAGCCCTATAAGCCACATCTCTGATCTAAGACTATTTTCCAAATTGTGGGGTGACTACAGAACACAGGCTTGCTAAATATTCGGTGGTTTCTAATTATTGATAGGATGACCAAATAAAGATGCCTTCTTCCAATATATATCCTGTACAAAGAGAATAATGCTAAGTATAATTCTTAAAATATAAGTAAAAAAGAGCAAGTTAATGATATATGCATGGGCTATTTCACTGATATTAACAAACCAAACAATATAAATTACAGGAAAAAAATAAAATAATTACGTGTTATGTTTCATAGCACTTTATGTACTAATTCATTTTACCAAGTTAATTGAAGAAACTTCAATTGACAGATTTAAACATAAACTACAAAATAATATAGTGGTCAATAGATTAGATAGAACCATTTAAATTATACCACAGGGGAGGAAATTATCCACAGGCATATGTCATCTGGCAGAAAGCTGATCAATCTATACTAAAGTATTCTGTGGGAAGTTCAGATTGAGTAGGTCATGGATCCACAGGATCATAGGCTCCTCATTTCTCCAACATGCCCCGGACAGGTCCATAACCATGCTAGTCCTGAGTTGAGGTAAATTATTTTTTTTAAAAATTGGCTAAAAAACTGGCATCTCCATTTCCTGCCTTGGCATCTAGGACAATGACAGCCAACCTCTACCTCATGTACCCTACCTAGCATCCTAATATCATACTGTCAACATTCAGCTACAAAACAGCCTAATGTCAGTGGCACAATTATATAGCCCATGTTTTGGGTGATTTTAAAGCAAGAATGGAAATAGTTTAGGGATAGGACCTCTCCGAAACCTGGAAAAAAAAACCTCTCCACGTGATGTAAGTCCAGTCTTCAATTCCAGGCAGGAAACTGAATTACAATCCCTGGATCTTCAAATGCTGTTATCTCCACTAAGTTTTAAATGCAGCAGACTCTCTAATATAGAACTTTGCCTCCCTCCCACTTAGAGGACTATCCATCTGTAATCTTATACAAACTTATCTGGGGGAAAAATAGAACAAATATGTAATGGATTATACTGTAATTGTAGCATATTGGATATGTAGATTTGATTATTTCTGCTTTATATTGCTATACAAAATATAGTATGTTGTTCTATACTGTCCTCAAAATATAATTATTTGGATCAAATTTATTTTAAAATAGTCTTTTAATTAATTCAAACATATTTTTCCTCTTTCTCAATACCAATCTATAGTGGTAACCTTAAATGAGAGCCATTACTATACTCACGCTTTGGTGTAATTCAAGATAAAGTCGACTCCCTTTTCACTGTCGAATTGAATGTTGCGAGGCAACTCCTTATGAGATTTGGCATCTATGTTCAAAGGAAAACCTGGATGCCATTCTGCCCATCTAGGTAAAAATAAGAATTGTTGAACAGAACTTTGAGTGATTTTCAAGACTAAGAATAAAATAGCTAAAAATATTAACATATTTCAGATCAAACAAAACAAATGGAAATGATTATCAGTTCCTTGTTTATATAAATTGTTTTAATTAGCAGGGAGAACTCTGGGAAGGAAAAGTTTGGAAATGGCTGGCAACTAAGATGTACGTAGTTAGCAAATAGCTGTAGAAGAATGGTGGTTGGATTTAGCAAAGGACAATAGTAACTGGCAAACTTGGGCTGGATTGGATCATGTTTGCACTGTTTCAAGAGAACTCTTTAGCCCTATCTGAAGAAATACAGTATGCTGAAGGTAGAAGAGGAGCAAGAACACTGGGCAACAATTGCAAATCAATGCAGAAGGCATGGTATGGGTGCCAGAAGTGGACAGAAGATCATAACCCCTCTACATACTATCAATGTTAACAATGTAACACATCACTAAAATTAATATAAAAATGGGCAAAGAAACAGCAACAACCAATGAATTCAAATTTTGACAAACACTAGCTATTAATAATCAATTGTTACAGATCAGGTGATTTGTCTTTTTTTTTTAATAAGAATTTTATTAAGTTTAAAGCAAAGATAAAAATTACAAAAAAGCAAAAAAAAACCTACAAGAAGAAAAAGAAAAACATGAGAAAAGAGAAAATGAAAAAAGATTTTTTAAGAAATTACAAAATGACTTCCAACTTTCAACAAGGATATACAGCAATTTCCATAATTAATCCCTTACTCTAAATCTAACCAAGATCATATTATTTCTATAAATCATTCCATAGACACATTATAAAAATCACTAAAGACAATTGCTCCTTCCCCTTATATATAAAGGAAAATAAATATATAAACCTCTAAATCAACCCCCCCCCAAAAGAACCCATTTGTTTAAATTTTTCCTTCCTACCACTATTCTACCTATTTTTCCTTCCTACCACTATTCTATATATTTCTGGCCACTATAATAAAAATCAAATTATAAAAACATTTAAATTGTCTACTTATTCTTACACTTATTCTTATATCTTAAAAATCTTAAAAGATCAAACAAACTTTAAATCATTAAAGAAAAATGGAATCATACAAGCCTTAATATCAATCCAAATACATATTCTTAATTTCTTAGCCCACACTGATATATACCAGAGCATTTATTTGTCTCCATATTATGCATAAGGCATTTTTCATAAAAAAATTCAACAGCCCAACTGCCCCCCTTAAAAAAATCAAACCCCTCAGTAGAAAACCTCCCACATAACATAGCTTCGTTCTCAAAACAATCCTTCAGAAAAACAAAAACAACCTCATCAGTATCTTGGAAGTCAAACTTTAACCCCTTCTTCACCAAAGTATGTTTGTTGCCTGGCATTTCTTCAGAATCCATTCTCACTGTCAGAAAAAAAAATCTTCTTCTTGATAAACTTCTCCCTCCCCTCACAGAGCATCTTCAGCCAGCTGACACATTTTAGAACTGGTATTTTCTGCAATATCCCGAATATCTTGCATAATGGCTTGGCAGATGTCATGGAAAATCTGTTTAAAATCACAACGAAGCCCAGAACGAAACGCTGAGAAGATTTCCTTAAGGTTGTCCACATTTCAGGCAGTAGATTATGGCACCCCCTGGATACTTGACTAATGCAGATAGGAGCATTGACTAAGAAAAAATGTGTTAATCAGCAGCTAGGGAAAGTGAACAGAAAAATAAAAACTCAAAACAGCAAGTTCAATGTGTAGGAAAAAGTTAAGTCCTTCAAATTAAATACAAAAATAGTAGATGATTTGTCTTTCCAGTATTTTAAAATTATTATTTTGGCCACCTGCATCCCATATTAGTCTTGAAGTCTGGATAAATTCCAAATAATAGGGCAGGGGTATCCATTGGTGGGGTGTCAAAGAAGTCAAGGTAGTGGGCATGACCATACAAAGCTCTGTTTTATTTGTGTACAACATATACAACATACATTAAAAAGCATTGTGGCTTTGATCCTGCAGTCATACCTGCCATCTTGATTTTTTTGACTCCCTGTAGATGCCTTATACTGGACATAGCCAAGAAGAACATACGCATCTTTAACATGCAACAATTAATACAGAAACATGTAAATAACCTTGTTAATTTCAGCCCCAAATATGGAATTAATAGGATAAATGTAACCCATATGAGATAATGTTCCAACTTACTGTATGAACTGAATCTCCAACAAGGTGATTGTAATCAAACCTGACTAATTACTCTCTGAAGTGTCTAGTATACCAGAAATTGCATTACCCTAATTATAAGATCAAAGAAAACTAATTTTACACTCTTTAAAACTTCCTTCCATTGATTTACCATTCAAGCTTGTTATTCCAGAGGTTGTGCAAATACTTTACATACATTACAACAACTTCTTTCTCTAAAATTGAGAAGCCCCAACTGATTCATCAGAAAATTCTAACTGCTGGAGAACTTCTCAAGCAACAGTGGCATGGGGATCAAAAATAAAGTGCTTCAGTTGAATTGACTGCAGAGGTACTCTACGGGTAAGTAGAACTTTGCTTTTTATTCTACAAAAAAAATTAAACAGTTTCATTAAACCTGAATTTATCCAAATAATAATATTAGAGAAGCCAAATTTACTATCTATCTAACTACATTTAAAACTGGGCTAATCCCAAATAACCTGAATATGTCAGTATACCATATAATGTATACAATACATTCTAGTTAGGGTGGAGACAACACTAGGCTGGTAAAATAATTTTCTGTGTAAAGATCCTAGGTTTCACAGAATAGCATGGGCAAGCTTATGGTAAAATTTGGTTTTAGGTTACACTTTTGGAACACTGCTCCAAAAGTGCCCTTTACTGTTCTTATTGTTAGCAGAGAAGTCTGTATCTGGCATAGGTAGACCAGTCCCTCTCTCTGTTCAAGACAGATGTTTGGCCATTTTAAAATGAAGGGCAGAACTCTGTTGAACTCTGTGAATGGACACTAGAAAAAGTGCAGTCTGATTAAAATTTGGAATTTTAGGATAAAGGGAAGGCCAGATAATTGAAGAAGAGGAACTTTTGCTACAGACAACTGTTATTTATGTTAGAAATAGGTAAAATGTAAAGCCAGGAATTTGCACTAGTTTTAATTTCAGTTTTCTATACTATGCTAAAGTTCTATTTTCTGTTTCTTTCTGTAGAAGTTATAGAATAGGGTTTTTTAAACTTCAGTTTAAAAATCTAGAGGCTGCATTCATGAAGTTATCTTCTTATAATCTGCAGTATTAATTTGAAATCTATCCAATCTCTTCTCAGAGATCTGGACAGACGTCTCCATTTGTAACAGCCCAGTGTCATCTTGTGGTCTGCTGGAACGTTATATTTTATTTTGGATATTTCACATCTAACTCATTTGCAGTTGCTGTATCTTGAGATTTAGGCTACTATGCACTTTATCTTCACCACTGAATGTTGGTATATGAATATGCAAAAGTAAAAAAGGGGATTTACATTTTCCTTATTTTTGAAAAAAAAGTTTATCACTTTTGAGATAGGACAGGAGGAAGGGTTAATCCTCACTGGTATAACCACAGAATTATAGGGTTGGAACAAAGATCATCTGTGAAGCCAATTTAGTGGCCTGCTAGAACCACTGAAATGGAGCAGAGCTTATAACACAGCTGCGAAGCTGGCACAGAAAAAGAAAATTTTGAGATAGCTTCAGTGAGCATGACAGAGAAACACAGGTTACTGATCTTACACATTAAGCCCTCCCAAGCATAAAAAATCACATGCTTAGACATATTAGGTTAAGAAGTAAAAAGAATCTTACTGACTTTATTCTTTGTTGTTCTGTTACATCCATCTTGGCAGAAAAGATGAAGTTCCTTTGTTCTTCTTTTCTTTCTAAATACTTAGTTTGCCCTAAACTCTCAGCCCTACTGCTGCCAAGAGCTGTGTGGAAGAAAGGGGCAGAATCCTTCATCAAGGCCCGAGCACACGGCCTTGATGAAGAGAGAGCAGAGCAGCATGCTTGCTTCTCCATGGGTAGAAGAAGGGGAAAGAGGGAAACAGGAAGTGGGAGTGGCAACAAACAGCTTCCTCAGAGTTGCATTTTGGGACAACTCAATTTACATGCTAATTCACATGCTAATGAGGCATGCTGGGAGTCCATACCAGGACTTCCAACAATCTGGTCCACCTCTCTGCAGTTTTCAGGAAAACCAATTAAACTATTTTTGAGAGGTGGCTGTCCAGCCTTTTCTTAAAAACCTCCACACAGAGAGAATCCCAATCCTAATGTTGTACAGATCTTATGGTCAAGAAGCTTAAATAACATTTAAATAAAATATTAATTTATATTTAAATAAAATATAGGTAACTGTAACTTATACCCATTATTTCTGGTCATAGTTTCTGTGGCAATGGAAAATAGTTTCTGACCATCTTTCTTATGACACCCTATTATGTACCCTGAACACTGATATCATGTCAGTCTTCTTTTCTCAGACTGAACATCTCAAGATCCTTCAGCCTGTCCTCAAGTCTTTGTGTAAATTTTGGTGCCCTCCTCTGAACCTATTCTATCACCAGATTAGAGGGAAATAAGGATTTCATGTATCTTAAACATACTTGATCTAATGCAGTCTAGAACTGCTATAGACATCATGCTTCTATACTATATGGCCAGGAGCTGACATTATAGAAATAATTTCACTTTTTACTTTGATTTTTCAATCACCAGAAAGGCAGCACAGAATCTGAGAATACACAGATTCTCAGTCTCATACACAACAGTATTATGGATTGGATGCCGGGTGAGGCAATTTCTTGGCAGCAGGAGCTACCAACCCATTATCCCAAAGCAGGAAGCAGGATCATCTGCTACAGTCACATGTTGTTTATTTGTTCAGTCACTTCCGACTCTTCATGACATCGTGGACCAGCCCACGCCAGAGCTTCCTGTCAGTCGTCAACACCGCCGGCGCCCCCAGGGATGAGTCCGTCACACTAGAATATCATCTATCCACCTTGCCCTTGGTCGGCCCCTCTTCCTTTTGTCTTCCACTCTCCCTAGTATCAGCATCTTCTCCAGGGTGTCCTGTCTTCTCATTATGTGGCCAAAGTATTTCAGTTTTGCCTTTAATATCATTCCCTCAAGTGAGCAGTCTGGCTTTATTTCCTGGAGGATGGACTGGTTGGATCTTCTTGCAGTCCAAGGCACTCTCAGAATTTTCCTCCAACACCACAGTTCAAAAGCATCGATCTTCCTTCTCTCAGCCATCCTTATGGTCCAGCTCTCGCAGCCATATGTTACTACAGGGAACACCATTGCTTTAACTATGCGGACTTTTGTTGTCAGTGTGATGTCTCTGCTCTTAACTATTTTATCGAGATTTGTCATTGCTCTTCTCCCAAGGATTAAGCGTCTCCTGATTTCCTGACTGCAGTCAGCATCTGCAGTAATCTTCGCATCTGGAAATACAAAGTCTTTCACTGCTTCTACATTTTCTCCCTCTATTTGCCAGTTATCAAATTACCTGGAATTTACCTCCAATGTTTCTAATTTTCTGGAAGAGGTCTCTTGTCCTTCCTATTCTATTGTCTTCTTCCACTTCCGCACATTGCTTGTTTAAAAATAATTCCTTACCTCTTCTGGCTAACCTCTGGAATTTTGCATTTAATTGGGCATATCTCCCCCTATCACTGTTGCCTTTTGCTTTCCTTCTTTCTTGGGCTACTTCTAGTGTCTCAGCAGACAGCCATTTTGCCTTCTTGGTTTTCTCTTTCTTTGGGATGTATTTTGTTGCCGCCTCCTGAACAATGTTGCCAACTTCTGTCCAGAGTTCTTCCGGGACCCTATCTACCTTAGTCCCTTAAATCGATTCTTCACCTCCACTACATATTCCTTAGGAATATTAGTGAGCTCATATCTAGCTGATCTGTGGGTCTTCCCTAATGTCTTTGGTCTGATCCTAAATTGTGCAAGAAGAAGTTCGTGATCTGAACTAGAGTCAACTCCAGGTCTTCTTTTTACTGACTGTATAGATGTCCACCACCTTTGGCTGCAAAGGATGTAGTCAATCTGATTTTGGTGTTGTCCATCTGGTGAAGTCCATGTATAAAGCTGTCTCTTAGGCTGATGGAAGAGAGTGTTTGTTATGCAGCGTGAGTTGTCTTGGCAAAATTCTATCAGCCTATGTCCTGCTTCATTTTGTTCTCCCAGGCCATGCTTACCTGTAATTCTAGGTGTCATTTGACTGCCCACCTTAGCATTCCAGTCTCCCGTGATGAAAATAACATCTCTGTTAGGCATCCAGTAGATGCTGCAGATCCTCATAGAACTGCTCTACTTCAGCATCTGTGGTTGGGGCATATATTTGGATCACTGTGATGTTAGATGGCTTGCCCTGGATTCGAACTGAGATCATTTTATCTTTTTTTGGATTGTATCCAAGCACTGCTTTAGCCACTTTACTATTAATTATGAAGGCTACTCCATTTCTTCTGTGGTCCTCTTGTCCACAGTAGTAGAGCTGGTGGTCATTTGATGTGAAGTGGCCCATTCCAGTCCATTTCAGTTCACTGACGCCCAAAATGTCTATCTTTAATCTTGACATCTCACCAATAACCACATCCAATTTGCCCTGGCTCCAATCTTATATTCCAGGCTCCAATGGTGTGTTGATCCTTAGAACATCGGATTCGCCGTTCACCACCAGCACCGTCAGCCGCTAGCCATCCTTTCGGCTTTGAGCTAGCTGCATCATCACCTCTGGGGCTAGTTGAACTCATCCTCTGTTCCTCCACAGTAGCATTTTGACCATCTTCCGACCTGGGAGTCTCATCTTCCAATGGTATACTGACATATCTCTGGTTGTACTGATCCATTTAGTTTTCACGGCAATAATACTGGGGTGGGTTGCCATTACCTTTCCCAGGGATCGGATTTAGTCTGACCTCTCTGTCATGACCTTCCCGTCTTGGGTGGCCCTTCATGGTTTAGCTCATGGCATCACTGAGGTGCTCAAACTCCAGCAGCAAGACAAGGTAACGATCCTTTGCTGAAGACAGTCACATATTAACTCCCAAATTAAACGAGATTAACTAAATTCTTTATTCTAACCTATAATTGTAACTAAAATAAATCCCCAGTGATAATCCTAAAGGCATAAAAAAATTATATCCAGCTTTTCTGATAAGCATTTGTATTTTGTTTGGGAGGATTCTCCTGCCAAATCAATGTATTCGGTATGTTTGAAGAGCTAGTAAATAACCTGGCAAAGCCAAAACATTATATATTAAAGCTTCCAGAAAGAGAACTGGCCTATCCCTGATTTATCTGGAGAAATAACCACACAGTAATTGGCCCAGAAAGAATGAAATTCCAGGATATTATTGTATTTTGAGGAATCTTTCAAACCTTCAATAAATCAATTATAGATCAAGCCATACATTTCCTTATTCCAGTTGAGATTTTCTATTTTCAGCCAATCCAAACTGGTAGTTGTAGACTGGCAGAATGAAGAAAATTAGTGAGATACTACCATCTCTAGTGGCAAACATTTTGGCAGGAGAAGGAAAGATACAATGGGGATTATTTTATGATACGTCAAAAGTAAAACAGGTTAAAAACCTCATATAGACAGGTTTCTCCACAGATCTCAATGAATGCATGCACCAAAGTAATATTTTACTGGGGACATGCTCAGATGGTGAATGAATTCAGGGAAACATCCAAAGAATAAAATGTGTAGTAATTGGCAATTTCACTTGCCCTAATATCTCTGCTCACAACAAAATGAATTATTTGGACATCTTAAATTATTTTTAATTGAGCGCCTCACCACAGGAGAGGGGGTCATTGATCTAACTGCAGAAATGTGTGCTTCAGAAACTTTTGTGCTGAAATTGAGCTGTGACGTGGAAAAATGGATTTTTCTGACCTAGAAGCATTCTCATTGGTATACAAAAGGATGATGGTAGAGTGAACCATGTGGAATTTGTGATCATGAATAAAGGTGTTCAAGTCCCTCCAAAGATTATCGACAAGCACAATCAATGCTGTTTTAAGTCCTATGCCCAAACCTGAAACCTCACTGAAAGAGGTCCAAATAATCCTCCTCCTCCAGAGTTTTCTGAAGCTCCAAGCAACCACCTTCTCAACAACCTTCCCTAAAAAGAGGAGTTTGGGGATATGATGAAAATTGTCCAAAATGTTGACAATTGTGTGGGTGTAATTATTGTCATCTAGGAGACTCTGCTGGCTTCTACGGATGCTGCTCTACAGATAACTGGATTTGAAACCCTATTTGTGAGGCCGGGTCATTGTAGAGAATAACAAAGATGGCCTTGATTGAACTAGACAAGCTCTATTACCAAAGTGACGAAGGGAAAAACCTAACTTGCAAGATTGATGTGAGCCCCACAAAGTAGACCAGGCAAGAAATCAACACAGGAAGGCTACTTTTACTGATAGTGTCTATAATAACAAAATCTTGCAAGTCTGATTGTTCTGTACCTTCTCCACTTCTTATTGAGTGAGGTGTCTGAGCTGCTTCTGCTTGTTTTAGACTTAAGACATGTTTTTCCCCTCATCACTGTGGTAATGGAGCTCACCTATCTCCATCAAGGTCATCTTCCTTACTCTCTACAGCCATAGGGATAAAATGGGATTACAGCTTGTGTACCAGCCTCCCCATTACACTGCAGCTTCCCTACCTGAGCTGCTGGACTTCATGGCTGGGTTAGTGGTACAGTTCCCCAGGTTTACTGTTCTGGGGGATTTCAACTTGCCTTTTTGCTTGGCTTAGAGTAGATCAGGAGTTCATGGCCACCATGGCAAACATGGACCTTATCCAGATTATTGTCCCACATTAGATCTGGTGCTTATCTCAGGGCAGTGTGATGTGATCTTTAGTTGGGGAATGTTGTCATCAATTCCTGTCAGCCTTACAAGGTACACCAGATTAAGAAACCAATGCCATATATGTCATGACTGCTTTTATTGTAACAGCTATAGTAATACAGTCTTGCAAGTCTGTTTCCCCACTTCTTCACTTATCTTTGTCTGAACTAGGGAGGGGCACATCTGAGATGTTTTCTCAAAGTTTCTTGACCTGGGCTCAAGCCCTGCTTATCTGAACATTGCCTTGGTAGTGGCTCTTTCTCCTTCAAGGCAATTCCCTATGCCCTCTAGAGTTCTTTGTTATGGATATCACTCCATTAGCCTTCAAGTTTTTTCTGGTTGCTCCAATTACAGGGAAAAAGGACCTATTTGATTGGTCATCCCTGATGGACTCATTGGGTTTCAGAGGGAACTTGAGGTAATGCCTGAAGCAGGGTTCTGCTTTACCTCTACGCAAGGTTCGACTGAGGCATTAGTCACTGCTTGGAATGAACAAGCAACAACATCCTTGGATTGGACTGCACCTATGCAGACTCTCTATGTGTATGGATCCCAAATAGCCCATTTTTGGGACAAACTTTGAGAGATGCTGGAGGAAGAGGAAGAGTGAGTCTGACTGGGCACAGGTAAGAAACTTTTTAAGGATGACCTTGTGGTTATAAGGGAGAAACATGCTTATTGCATCCACAGATACACCCCTGGCACTCTTTTGAGTGTCTCAGTCCTTCCTGGGTAAGGAGGGTCATGGGAATCCTTCTAGGGCTGTTGAAAGATTATCCTAAGCATTCATCAGATGAAATTGCTTGTATCCACTAGGAATTAGGCTCCAGCTGTGCTGATCCTATGAGTGAGGCCCAGTCTAGCCCAGTTAGTTGGGCTGAATTTGAGCCAGTTACTCCCAAGGAATTGGACAAGACCCTTGGGGCATTGAGTTCTGCCTCCTATGTATTAAATCCATGCCAGCCAAGGCTTTCTGGGAGGTGACATGTAGCTGGGTCCAAGCAGGAGTGAATGCCTCCTTGCAGAAGAGGATCACTTTTTGGGGAAGGTTGTTAAAAAGATGGTAGGCTGGCAGCTTCAAAGGGCTCTGGAGGAAGCAGATTATTCAGACCTTTGCAGCTGGGTTTCAAGACAGATTATAGTACTAAGATGGCACTGATCATGCTTTTAGATGACCTCTAGCAAACTCAGGATGGAGATGCTATATCTATCCTGGTCCTTGACTGATGAAGCTTTTGATACCATCAATCAGGTATCCTTCTGGGCTGGTTGAGGGGTTGGGAGTCGGTGGTGGTGAAGAGGCCCACTATCCTCTGTTTCACAAGGTGCCACAGGGTTCGATTCTCTCCTCACTCCTGTTTACTATCTACAGGAAGAGCAGTACTGGCTTCTAGTAAGCTTCTAGGTGCAAGATGCTAGTTGTCATCTTTAAAGCATTAGCTAGCACAGAACAGATTACTTATGGAACCTCCTATTCCCAGTGGTTTCTGCCCATTCCACTGATCAAGCAGAGTGGGCATGTTCCAGGTCTCCTTGGTGAAGCAGTTTCACTTGGAGGATCCTAGGAAGTGTGCTTTCTCTGTCATGACACCTGTCTTATGGAACAGCCTCCTTCCCACCACTCACCACCACCCCAAGATTCAGATGGCTGTGACTGTGTTGGCCTTCCAGAAGAATATGAAGGTCTGGCTTCTCCTAGGCACTGGGGGCAGATGTTAATGGAGCCTGGGATATATGTGTGGAACATGCTGGTAAGGCATTATTTCAGCAGCCTCAACTTTGTTCTTTTAATTGATTGTGAATTATGTTTTTACTTTTGTTCGCTGCCCAGAATTCCCATTGGTAGATAGGCAGCTATATAAATGTGTTAAACAAAGAAAGAAATACACCCTGTCTTTTCTCTAGGAGATCAAGGCTGTGCACGTGAGTATACTCTCAAAACACATAACTGTAATAAAAGTTGGACTGATTTGATTCTTATTCAAAATTCCAATGTACCCACAGGATCAGTGCTGAATGTAATTCACTGAGCTCTTATAAGTCAAATACAACAGATGATTTTAAAAGTATGTAGAATAGGTTACTCGAAGTTAAACAGTAAAATCGATCCCACCCAACCTATCACAAAGTAGACCTATGATTCAAAGTACACTTACGCTAGAAAAATCTGAAACTACATTTAACAGGATCTCTTTCTTGAATGTACTATTGGAAATTATAACAAAATAGGACATTTGGGGAGGAGAATGTGGAATTTCACGGGACTGGATGATTCTTGCAAAGTTTCAAGATTTTTATTTAACGATGGAGGGAATACCTGGGCCTTCACAGAGGATTGTGAATGGTACTCAATCCCTGAAAAGGTTGCTGACTCCTGTTTTACAAAAACTCACCTATACAACTTCTGGCGTTCTTCCAGTTCTTTACGTCTGTGATGCTTAAGGATTTGAGTCTTCTCATCTTCAAAAAGCTTAGCTGCAGAAGTGATGAAATGCAAGGATAATTGAAAGATGTGAAATATGTCATACAATTGCTTTTTAAAAATTTAATGTATATTAAAATGCCCAGATGCTGCTCATAGATGAACTGCCTTTTATTATAGCACATGTGGCTAGGTTTTGCTCAGCAGCATGGAAGATCTGCTGGACCCTGATGGGCCAGTTTCCTACCAGACTACATTACATTCTATGTAATGTTAGAATTTTTTCCTGCAACTTTACATATTACCACATTTTACTTAAATTTTAGATACTATCACATCTCTGTAACTTTAGATATTATCACATTTTATATAATTTTAGAGTCTACTTTATAACCAGACATACATTGTTCCTTTTGGGTTTCACTCACAGATTCTAGTCAGGTTGTTTTACAAATATATTTTAACTTTGTCTTACATTTTATTTTATTTACTATCTATTAAGATAGATTTATAAATATTTACTGAGCACTATGGACACATTGCTTGTACTGGTCTAAGATTACAATAAAATGACTGACTGAATGTATATTAAAATCACTGCAATCAAAAAAGATTGTCAGCAGTTTTATATTCTTTTAGGAAATTATTCTTCTTCCCTGTCCAATTGATGGAGGGGCCACTTTCAACTGAATCTTACTTTCCCTTGGTCTGCTGCCTCCTCAGTATCATGCATCCTAATTTTCAAGCATTTTAATCTGAAGGTGATGCTATACTGATCAGGGCCTGTTGCAGCATCTTTTTCCATATTAATTAAAATTTCAACCAAAGCATCTCATCAGATCTTTCCAATATTTGAGGCTGACATGCTAAAGTAATGCTCCCAGGCATTACTGCAAAGTGTCCACCAGACTCTCAGTGGTTTTCAATGTTTTGTTCCAGTGCAATCTAGAATTACATTAACTTTTTAAAATTGCCATCTATTTCCTTCTGAATCATCATTTTCATGGTGTTCATTTTTAAAATAAGGAATAAGAGTAAGAACAGTTTTTTTTGTATCTTGTCACAGGTGGTTTATGTCCAGGATAATACTAAATATTGTGATTACATTATCAGAACAGGAATAGGCCCAATTTACCCCTCTTGAGCATCTATTCATAGTTTGGAAATGATCACTTTTATTTGATGTTAACCACAAATTGCCATGTCATGTGAACTTTATAAGATTTTTTAAAAAATCCAGTTAAGAAAACAACGGCCTAGTGTTTACTTTATAAAAATTAGAAGGAAACACTCCAATTTACCCAATGTTTACTGTAGAATAACAAGGGTTAAGGGCACACAAGCCTGGATGCTGGCATGCCTCAATCCCATTGTGATAAACCACTGTTTGTTACATTGAAACCAGGAACTACTACAATCATAATAACAAGCTCAGCTCTTCAAAAGTCATTCCTAGAACTAGCAAAATCACATATCTGGAGCAAGAGAGTTATCAGTATAACTTAAGAGATATTTCAAGGTTTACAGAAGAACAAAAATGTATCTAATCTTATTGTATATTCAACATCTAAACATTGTATAGTTTCTTTTACATTTCACAATGCTTTTGGGTGACAAAGAGCACCAGAAAATTAGTTTCAAAACCTCAATATGTGATTCATTCCAGAACTGTAACATGTTACCATTCAGAATTGTTTTCTCCAGATTATGCAATAAATATTTGCCATATGTTTATGTCATACATGTACAAATATGTATAATCAATTTGGTCTTTTGATCAATTAACCATTCTGGAAAATGGATACTAATGGTGTCCACAGAAACTCACTGCTTTGGTCAAAATATTGAAACTAATATTGTGACATCATGCTGCAAGCTCCACCCCTTTGGGACATGAATACAATCTTGTGGCACATTTAGAAATGGGGTGGGGCTTGCACAATACTGCTATCTGTCTGACCTCCCTTGCCTCCCCCATGGACTCTGTTGATGGATGCAGAGAGAGAGATTTTAAAGGGATATTATAAGACATGGAAGATGGGTATAATCACCAAGGAGGCAGATCAGTAAGTATCTAATATCTGCAAAAAGCAAGTCAGGAAGGTCACAGTACAAAAGAGAAGCTAAAAGCAACAAAAAGGGCTTTTCTGGCTACATCAAGAGGAAGAAAAAGGAAGGTGAGCCCACTGCTTCAAGAAAGATGTGGAATGATAATATGGGATTGGAAGATATTCTCTTTCCTCACAAGGAGCTTGTAAATGTCTCTCAATTTTGAGAAGAGAAGGGCTAATATATTTCCTATATTCAAGAAGGGGAGAAAGGGCTTAGGTAACTACGAATTGTTGAACTTGATGTTGACACTGGGCAAAATTGAAGAATAGCTTGTTGGGCAGGTAGTTTGTAAGCATTTAGAAAACTGTGTTACAGAAGTTAGCATTGCATTATCAAGAACAAGTCATGCCAAACACTCTGATTCTGAAGAGCCGGTTGAACAATTATATCCATTGACAGACTAGAGTATGTCCAGAGGAAAACAGCCAAGATAATAAGGGGCCTGGAAAAAAAAGTGATGAGGAACAGTTGGGGGCATTTAGCATGTTTATTCTGGAGGAAATAAGACTGCAGAGACATGTAATAGCTCTCCAAACCTCCTGGGTATAGGAGAATAAATGACATGGAAGTATATTCTGGTTTGGTATCATCAGTATGTTGTAATACCCAATTATATCTTTCGATTCTGGACTGGCCAAGTGAGGCTGTTGAGGTTCTGTCCCAGTGCCTGGAGGCACCTCAATCCCAAGTGTAGTCCTCCTTTAACAACTAGTTGTTTAACGACCATTGAAAGTTATGACAGCTTTGGAAAGGGTGTTTTACAGCAAATAACTTCTGGCCATAGTGAAATGTCCTACCGCCACCCCCCCACTGTGGTCACATGACTGCATTTTGGGCACTTGGCAACTGGCTCACATTTATGACTGGTTGCCAAGCACCCTGTGATCATGTGATTGCCATTTGCAATCTCCTAGATGACACTTTTCTCATAATACAAAAGAAACAACTGGAAGAAACCCACAAAACCATCAATAACATCTAAAATGGAATAAATTCACAAGGGAGGAAGAAAACAACAACTCGCTACCATTCCTGGACATCCTCATCAGTAGAGGAAATGATGGCAAGTTAGAAACACATGTCTACAGGAAAGCTACCCACACCAACCAAGTGCTCCATTACCAAAGTAACAATCAAACCTTCCATAAGAGAAGCTGTGTAAGAACATTATTCAGACGAGCACTTACGCACTGCAGCAACCCTGAACACCAGAAAAAGGAAAAAAGATCATCTGTACAGCATCTTCCAACAAAATGGATACCCTCTCAACTTTATCAAAAAGTGCCTCACCACCCAACCCATTACAACCCAACCAATAGAAACTATGAAAAGGATAACACTGCCATACATCAGAAACATCTCAGAAACCACCAACAGTTACAACCACATGGTATCACCGTAGCATATAAACCAACTAAAACTCTTCAAAACATATTAAGCAACTCAAAAGACCAATAGCCCAAGAAGAAAAAACAGGAGTTATTTACAATGTACAATGCAAAGACTGTAACAGCCACTATGTAGGACAGACAGGCAGAAGACTAGCAGAGCGCATCCACGAACACCAACTAGCAGTCAGAAGACACGATGAGAACTCCTTAATCTCACAGCACATGGCCAGACTCAACCATAGTTTCAACTGGGAAACTGTTAGCATCCTAAACCAAGCCAAATCCAAAACCGCCAGAGAATTCCTGGAAGCCCGGCACTCAGACAAAGCAGCCATCAACAGACACATAGAAGTAAACAACATTTACATACCATTCAAAAGAGACAAAAGAAAAGCCAACACTCCCTTGCCAGCAATCAACACCCAGATATGCAAAATCAACACTAGGATTAACACCAGATGAACAGATGAACCATCAAACAGCACAATACACTCTAATCAAGGAACTAACTCAGTCAATCAACCAAGCAGCAAACAACAGCCCAATCAAAGAACTCCCAAGGAAAGAACCCCACCCCCCACCAACACAAGCAGGGCAAGCCACCATATATAAACTGAGAGCAAGGCCCACTCCCTCTTTGCACTGAAGATGTTGCCCAGTCTGGCAATGAAACGTCTGCAAGAAAACAACAAGGCTCAGAGAACACCAAGGACTCCGCAGTCTCCTCTGCTGGCTTCCCCAGAAAGTCAATGGGGAAGCCAGCAGGGAAGGTTGCAAGGGGGTGGGGGGACGGAAAACCCTTCGGCAGGCTGCAGGAATGGAGCTTAAAGCATTCAGAAATCCTGAAGATTTCTGCTTTCTTCCTGCAGCCCCATGAAGGATTTCACCTCCGGCACACAAAGCCTTCTTTGGAGCTCCTAGGAGGGGGTGGGGCTGGCTTTGCGCAGCAAAGAAGGGGAAAAAAGGCTGCTTTCGGCACCTTTTCCCATCTTCGCAGTGCAAAGCTCTCTTTGGAGCATTTAGGAGCCTGAGGGGAGATGCAGCATGGTAAAGTAAGGAGCCTGGGGTACCTCTGGGAGGTGGGTGAAATATTTCAAGTTTCCTGCTCTGTGCAAGCAGGCATGAAGTATTTAGCTAAATCCTTCATGCCTGCTTGCACGGAGCAGGAATCCTTAGGCAGGGAGCTCTTTAAAGAGCCCCCAGAGACGAGAGGGAGCTGAGATCCAAGCAGGATTCTCAGCCTCTGCACGGAGAGACACTCACAAGTGACCTGCGCCAGCCTCCCACCCTCCTGAGGCACCCCACACTCCTTACCTGGGACTCCATCTGCTTAATGACCCACGAGATCACTTAACAACCACAAGCGGGAGTGCAGCAAAGCACTCATGTGCCATCTCTCTTAACAACAACTTTGCTCAACGACTGAGATTCCAGTCCCAATGATAATTCTATTTATATTATATCTTTTATCTTGTTGAGTTGTATTGCGAGCTGTCCGGATAAACTGAATTGAATTGAATGGGAAAAAACACAGTAATAAAAATCTAAATCTAAATCCAACTCCAAATTAGGCATCTACAATCAATAGCTGAGACTAAAAACATGCTGAAAATAAACAGATTTAACTTGCCTATGGAATAACAGTTGGGTGGGTGCTACATGTACTTCTATGGGTAGAGTATTCTTTATTACATTATAGAGAAGGCCTGCCATCTCATCCATACTCCATGTATCCATGAGGAGATGGGATTTCAACAGCTCTCTTTAAATGAGCAAACCAGTTCTGCCAAAGCATTGCCTGATATATTCTGGTGCTTCACCATTTAAAGGTAACAGGCAGCAGTTTGAATTGGATTCAGAAGCCTACTGACAACTAATGCAATGAGTTTAATATTGGTGTAATTCTAACCAATACTGGGGGGTTGCTCTACCTATAATCCTGCTGCTGATTACTCAACAGATACTGATAGAACAAAATATATTCTATATGTATGATGCCCAGAGTCGCTGGGAGTTCGGTGGCATACAAATTTAATAATAAAATAAGAATGTAAATCTTATTTGTTATTTACTAATAGAATAGTGTCATCTGCATAATGTTTGTTATTATGCCATTAATGTTTATACCTTCTAAACAAGCTGCAGAATACATATTAAATAGCAGAGGGTGACAACGTTGCACTCCACATAATATCTGAAATTATTTTGTGGAGTTTCATTCTACTTTAACAACTGCTGTTTGCTTCCAGCATTAATTCATAATAATGCATACATGTCTATCATTTAGCCTGATGGTTTTCTATATATCTAGCAAAGTTGTCATCATTCTATATACTTTAAAAAATGCCATCTTTGGTATCTAATTCATTCCTGAATCCGAACTGGATAACATTCTGTTGGAAGGGTGAAACTCCTTCCTTTTTTCTGTTCATTCCCAAGCCAGAAATTTCATAGAAATAGCCAGATGATAAGTGGAGAGTCAAAATATGTTTATTCACCCAAAGTTGTCAAATTTCTTTGAGTGGGCGGCCATGCCAGGGATTAATTTTCTCCATCCTTTTATAGGTATTTTGGCCAAATTTTAGTCAATCAGAATGCATCAACCAATTTACAATAACCTTTGATCTATCTGCATGAATATCTGCCCTTTTCATATCCTATTCCTCCTGTCATGGACATTTTTTCCCCACATCCTGCTCAGATGTTCTCTCATCTCAAAATTATGGCAAATGTCCTTATTTTTGGTTAAGCAGAAATCTCTTTAACTATAAAGTGCTCATTTGTGTTTTTACTATAGATAACTTTAATTTTCCAACACATGTATTTTCCTACAAGATATATGTATTCCATTTCTACATAATACACTCATTTGTCTAATCAGGAACCAGCTACCAGCATTACATCACAAGATATATGTCCTTTCCTTATTGTAATCCAACACTCCCCTCTTTGAGCCTGAGAGAGACAGAATCTCTAAGGTTCATTCATTCTTAGTGGGGTTGTTCCCTTTTGTACTTGTAGTCTAGTTTAGCCCTAATGGCTGTTAATTCTGCAACAGTAAGTGATGGCATTGGAGAACAATAGAACAAGAAGATTTTGTAGGCAGGATATAAACAGTTTAAGCAATAAAAACTACCACAGAGTATTAATATAAAACAGTAATAAAAATGACAGACACTAAGAGATTTCAACCACCCAAAATTAGGTAGCCAAGAATTGAGAAACAGCCAGAGATCAGAGAAGGAAGGTAAGGAAGCATCAGTTTGTGCAATGGCATAAGAGTTGGCAGACTGTTGTAGGATAACTCTGGCCTTTTGGCAGAGTCTGAACACTTGGTTTTGCCGCCTCGCTTGGGGTGGAGAGGGGAATAGATCTACATGGAGATGGTTGCTATAGACCAATCCTCCCACACTTGGACTGTTTTAGATTCTTCACCACCTGGATTCTTTATTTTTACTTTTATTTATATTATTTATTATGGTATTTTATTCTGTGTATTTTATTGTTTTTAATTGACTCTTGTAAACCGCCCAGAGTCCCCCAATGGGAGGAGATGGGCGGGGACAAATTAGATAAATAAAAAATAAAATAAATAAAATAACCTGAACATCAGTAAGAATGTTACTTTGTTGATCAACATAAGTACAACAGCTAGAGTTAATAACAGCACAAACACCTCCTTGACTATCTAATAATAAATCCAGAGCCATACAGTTTTTGGGTGGCTATTGGTGAATAACTTCTGCTTGTAGCCTACCAATTACATCTGCTGTAGCACTAGCATGAATCTCAAGAGAGGCTGATATATTTAGGAGGACTAATTCCCACTCTGCAACTCTTAGTGGGGGCATAAACCATCAAAATAAAGAGTATAAAGGAGATTGCCATTCCACCAAAGGATTACATATGGTACGGGAAAGGCGGAAAGTGTCATGAGTACTGATGGTGAGCAGGAAGGGCCCCCTATCCAGGGGGGAAAATGCATGCGTAGTACTGAAGAGTTAAGCAGCCATTCAAAGAGACACAGATCAGACCCGCCTTAACTTTTGGGGTTTATCTGTCTGGGTTTTTCCCACGCTTCTTCAGTTTGTTAGGATTTTCTGTCTAATGTAGCAGTAATAAAACACTAGAGACCTATTCCTTGTCTCAGCGTGGTTCCTGACTGTTAGGACAGAAAGCACAGTTATGGTGCCAACTCAAAAGATGGGAAGAGGGCTGTGTATTAATCAAAGCCCCCAGAGTGCAAGTTCTGTACCATGTAGAACAGGGGTCCCCAACCCCCGGGCTGTGGACCGGTACTGGTCTGTGGCCTGTTAGGAACGGGGCCGCACAGCAGGAGGTGAGCGGTGGGTGAGTGAGCGAAGCTTCATCTGTATTTACAGCTGCTCCCCATCGCTCACATTACTCCCTGAGCTCTGCCTCCTGTCAGATCAGTGGCAGCATTAGATTCTCTGTTAGAATGCAGTCTGAGTTTTGCAGCAACGGCAGAAATAAAGTGCACAATAAATGTAATGTGCTTGAATCATTCTGAAACCATCCTCCCCCCCAGTCTGTGGAAAAGTTTTCTTCCATGAAACTGGTCCCTGGTGCCAAAAAGGTTCTATCTATCTATCTATCTATCTATCTATCTATCTATCTATCTATCTATCTATCTATCTTTTATCCCACCTTTATTATTTTTATAAATAACTCAAGGCAGTGAACATACCTGATACTCCTTCCTTCATCTATAGTCTCAGGAAGTAAGAGTTGCAGATCCAAAGTTGTACATTACTTTAAAATCAAGTTTGGAGCAGCTAGAAACTCTGCTGCATAAGCAGCTAAATGCTGATGTTTAAAGGCTTGAGTTTGACATTCGAGGAATGTCATGAGGAACAAAAACAGTCAATGGAAAACCCAAAACCAAGATTTTAAATATGTGAACAAAAAGGACAGTAGCTGCCAAAAGCTCTCAGGCACCCTACTGCACCACAAGCAACAGGATCCAGGTGTACAGAACAGGTCACTGTTGTCCCGCAAAGGGTTGAGTAAGGACTCCTGAAGCCACTTCCTGTCGTTAGAGAACAAAAGGTTTCCCATAAGTAGGGAAGCTGAAAGCTGGTGCTCAGGTCAGCACATGTTTAATGTAGGGCAAAGGCTGATGTAGTGTCTTAGTAGGCTCTGTTTGCTTAGGCATATCTTTAGTAGTTAGAGCCATAAAAAGTTTAGGTAGCTTGCCAAACACTGGTTTCCAAGGCTTACAGAACCCTAGAGTTTCAAGTAGGGCTCTCACCTGGTGCTTGGTGAGTGAAGAACAGGAACCACCCTGGCAGGGGAAAATATTCTTTTGCCTTGATATATAGTATCACCCAGGTAAGAGACTTCAGCCTGTAAATACTGGATCAGAGTAGATTGTGCTGGAAGATGTATGATAGCCCAATCTGCCTTCAAAATTTGTGAAAACGAAGTTGGGGATTCAGTATAACCGTGGGGCAGCCATGTCCAGGTCTATGGCTGGCCCTTCCAAGTAAGAGCAAACAAATACTGAGACATTGGGGCAACCGGAATAGAGGAAAAGGGGAAAAAAACAGCACAGAAAGTATAGATTATATATAAAAAAAATCTCAGTGGAATCCCAACCCCAAAGGGGTGGGAGCAAAGCATGCTGGTCATAGCAAAGAAAGCTATTTTGTGGTAATTATATCAAAGGGAACATCCAAAATAAGCCCATCAGACTACATTTAATTGTGGCTCCCAGTTTACAAACTTCTCAAGGACATTTTTTAAGCATAATTAAAAAAAAAAACAGTAGACCAATAGTTGTTGGTAATGTTCTCTTATTTTTTCATTTTTCAAAAATGTGGCCTGAAAAGGACTATAGCCACTGGAAACAAAGCTGTAGTTTTTAAATGATGGTATATATGATGGTATATATGCGCACGATACCACCCTAATGTGTCATGATCTCATTGCAAGGCACAAAGAGGCTCACAACGTAGATCATGATCATCAAGGAATAGAGGAAGAAGATAATTAAACCAGGGATTAAAACAAGCACCCAAAGCACCCACACCCATGGACCCATATACAGCTGAAAAGAAGGACATCGGATGAGCAGAGATAAGCCACACCTGGTGCCCTGGAGGACACACCAGAATCGAGAGGACAAGAGGAGACACCGGGAAAACGCCCATGCAGCCATCAAGGATCCCATCAAGAGGGATTGGGACAATAGAGGGTGGAGGAGCCCAGGGCCCTAAAAGAGGGTATAAAATGGGCACCTCCACACCACACACCCCGTTCCCGTTTTTCGTTCTGTCAGCCACCATTCCAATAAACCAGAAATCCTTAATACCCATTAAGTGAGTCTGTGTCTTATTGCGAAGCGAGACTGACCCTGACATAAAAACGGGAACCGCAAAAAATTTTTTACCTAGCACCTACCCAACAAGCTTGTGAGGGACCCAGCTAGGTATGGAAACTCACGGAGCGAGGCAGCGCAACCCCTCGGCACCTGGCGACGAAGCCCCGCTCCCCTCGGGCGGGATGTGGCTGAGGTCCGGGCGGTGTAACGAGATGGGATCCAGCTCGGGGGAAGCGGAGGGGGAGGGAACCACCCCGGCGCCCCGGAGCCCGCGGGCCACCGGGGGCGAGATGAGGGGACCTTCTCCAGGCTCGCAGGCAACCCCGGAGGAAGCGCGAGACGAACCGCCACCCAGGGCACACGGAGCCGAGGGAGCGCCTGGCACCCCGGAGGGACCAAGGGAAGGTCCGTCCTCCACGATGGCCAACGGCGAGGGCAAGCAGAATGGCGAGTGCAACAGCGGGAGTCCGCAGACGGCGGCGAGGCTCGACGCGCTGGAGGAGGGGGTGCAGGCGATACGGCTGATGCTACAACAGCTGACGGCAGTGCAGGGACCCCGCGGCGGCAGCAGTGCGGAGGCACACCCGAATGAGAGACGGCGGGGCGAGCGCAGCGGCGGTGATGGCGGAGCCCGGCACAAGGAACCCACCCGACGACCGGAGGCGCACCTGGACGAGAGACGGAGTGGATACCCAGCGGACGGTGGCGACTACGGCGGAGCCCGATCCCAGGAGCCCACCCGCCGATCAGAGGCGCACCCGGACGAGAGACAGCGGGACGACCTCAGTGGTGGCGGCGGCAGCGGAGCCCGATCCCAGGAGCCCACCCGACGACTGGAGGCGCACCCGGATGAGAGGCGGAGGGATGACCTGGCGTACGGCGGCAGCGGAGCCCGGCTCCAGGAGCCCACCCGATGGAGAATGTCCCGCCCCCCCACCCGGGCGACGGGTCGACTGACTTGCGAGGAGACCCAGAGAGAGACACGGATACCGCAAGAGGACTGGAGACAATCCGACCCGCATCAGCCCCCGTGGAGCACGCTGCACGGCCCAGAGGGGACCGGGAGCCAAACCAGAACGGCTGCCAAGGACTTTGGCATAAAGTTTGACGGGGACCCCTCTAAACTCTCCTTTTTCCTAACGAACGCAAGGTACTACCTCGAGGAATGGGGTCCCTGCTTCAGAACTGAAAGGGGCAAAGTGAATGCCCTGGCCATAAAGCTAAAATGTCGGGCCGCCGATTGGTACGTCCAGCTGTGCCAATCAGGCGCCCGGGCACTGCAGGACAGCACAGAATTCCTGCAGGCGCTGGAGCTGCACTTCAGGGACCCCCTGGAGCAAGAAGAGCTAAAAGGGCGCTGAAAACACTCAGACAAAGCCAGCGCTCCGTGGCAGAGTATGCCATGGAGTTTCAAGCCCTAGCCGGAAAAGCGGACACCTGGTCTCAATCGCTCTGATTGAGAAATTCAAACAAGGACTTAACTTAAACGTTCTCCGGTGGGCACTCTGCCGCAACAATCCCAACTCCCTGACAGAATGGATCCGGCTGGTGGGGGAAGCAGAGGACGCCCACAACACGTTCCTCCACGCCAAGAAGGAAGCGCAGCAGACGGAGGCAGCGAGACCCCCACGTACAGCTGCAAGGCAGGGAAAGGCGAGACCCCAACCATGGAAGGAGGAACGGGACCGGCGCTTCGCCAAAGGGCAGTGCTTCACGTGCAGCAAGGAAGACCATAAGGCAGCAGCATGCCCCAAATCGACACCCAGAGAGAGCACGAGGAGGGCACCAACTGCACCAACCCCAGTGCCAAGAAAGCGACCAGCAGCGAAGGGGGAGTACCGAGCCAGACACTTCCCCTACAGCTCAGAGGAGGAGGGAAGCAATCCCGACGAGCCGACGGGAAACGACAACTACCTGGCCTAAGGGGCGCCGAAGGACAGGTGGAGAACAGTGACAGGCGCAACGACAAAGGGGTGAGTGAGGAATGCCCCACCCTCTATGTCCGTGTCACCCTCACCCATGGGGATAAGACTGAAAAGGTCTGGGCACTAATTGACTCTGGCTGCTCCAAAAGCCTAATGCACCCAGACCTGGCAGCTGCACTTAACCTCCGCTGCTATCCATTTCAGCACCATTTGGTGTTCACGCAGCTCGACGGATCTGCAGCAGGAGGGGGCCCGGTCACCCAATACACCAGAGAAACTGCGCTAAGGCTCGGCAGCCATGAGGAAAAATTGGCTTTCATTGTGGCACCGGTGGGGCAACCCCTACTCATACTAGGGATCCCATGGCTCGTGCAGCAAAACCCAGTCATCAACTGGAAAACCAGAGAGATTAAGTTTGCTGACGGGCGTTATCAAGCACCTTCAGGGAGCAGGGTCCCCCGAGCAGCCATGGGGGGGGGCGACGACTGCAGAGCACAGAGAGACAGCACTGCCAGAGGGACTGCCAACCAAATACGCGGACTTCGCCGACGTCTTCAGTGAGAAAGAGGCGGACAAACTCCCCCCCCCACACAGGAAAATGGACTGTACCATTGAACTGGTCCCGGGGGTACCCCTACCCAAACCCAAAATATATGCCATGACCCAGCGGGAGCTGGCAGCATTAAGGGACTTTGTAGACAAAAACTTGGCAAGAGGTTTTATCAAGCCTGCAAACTCTCCAGTGGGAGCACCAGTCCTCTTTCGTGAGAAAAAGGACGGGTCACTGCGGCTCTGTACAGATTACTGCGGATTAAACGCAGCAAGCATTTCAAATAAATACCCCCTACCCTTAATAAAGGACATCTTGTCCCACCTGGCAAAGGGTAAGGTATTCTCTAAACTGGACATAAGGGAAGCCTATTACCGTATACGGATACAGGAGGGGGATGAGTGGAAAACTGCTTTCAACTGCCCATTGGGGGCGTTTCAATATAAGGTGCTCCCATTCGGACTGGCAGGAGCACCGGGGGTATTCATGCCGTTAATTAATGAGGCCCTGCATGACCACCTTTTTAAGGGGGGTTTGGTTTACCTCGACGATGTATTAATCTACACGGAAACGGAACGTGAGCACGAACGCTTGGTAAAAGAAGTGCTCAGGAAACTCCGCAAGGCAGAGCTGTTTGCCAAGCTCTCCAAGTGCGAGTTTCACAAGAAACAAATTGACTATCTAGGGTATAGGATTTCAGCTAAAGGAATAGAAATGGACCCAAGCAAGGTCCAAGCCATACTGGCGTGGGAGCGCCCACGCACGAGGAGACAACTCCAAAGCCTCCTCGGATTCACCAATTTCTACAGGGGGTTCACCCCAAGGCTGGCAGAGATTATTTTACCCCTAACTAACCTACTTAAGACTAAGGGCTTGGGGGACACACGCAAATCAAGAAACCCGGGGGCGCTACTAAACTGGACAGCTGATTGTCAAACGGCATTTGAGAGACTAAAAAACCTCTTTACAGCTGAGCCAGTGCTACAACACCCCGACCCCACCAAGCCTTTTGTGGTGCAGGCAGATGCCTCCGACTTTTCCATCGGAGCCATCCTGCTCCAAAGGGACTCCGACAACCACCTAAAACCCTGCGCCTACCTTTCCCGCAAATTCTCCAAAACAGAGCGGAGATGGCATGTATGGGAAAAGGAGACGTTCGCAGTAAAGACAGCTCTGGAAACGTGGAGGCACCTGCTGGAAGGGCCACCTGCCCCTTCGAGGTTTGGACGGACCACAAGAACCTGGAGGCACTCAGCACGCCAAAACGGCTCAGCCCGAAGCAGGTGCGTTGGGCTCAGTTCTTCAGCCGGTTCAATTTCACGCTGAAGTTCATACCGGGCAAGAAGAACTTCCTGGTGGATGCCCTCTCCCGACAGCCACAGGATGACACGCAAGCCTCCGACATCGTGGGGACAGTATGGACCGAGAAACAGCTGGGCTGCCCAGCTGTCACGCGCAGCGAAACAAGGAATCAGCGCACGCCAGCACGAACGACAGGGAACGATCAGAGCCGGCGTTCAATTTCACCGAACTGGCAACAAAGACTCACACAAGCACTACAAACAGATACATGGTTGCAAAACAACCGACACCATGTATCTATCAAGGACAGCATCGCCTGGAAAGAGAAAGCCCTGTACGTGCCAGAATCACTGCGGGGGGAAATCTTACACAGATCGCACGATGACAAGACTGCGGGACATTTTGGGTTCGTATGAGGAGGCAATTTTGGTGGCCAAACCTGAGAAAAGACGTGAAAGACTACGTGGCCAACTGCCCCACATGTGCCACCACCAAATGGAAAGGGGGGAAACCCCAAGGGCTGCTACAGCCAGTAGCCAGCCCCTCCCGCCCATGGGAAGAAATTTCCATGGATTTTATTGTGGACCTCCCACCCAGCCAAAGGAAAACAGTGATACGGGTGGTAAAAGACTATTTCTCAAAGCAGGCACACTTCATCCCGTGCGCAACCATCCCCTCCGCACAACAACTGGCACGCCTGTTCCTGACACACATATACAGGATACACGGCACCCCCTGCAGGTTGGTGACCGACAGAGGCACACAGTTCACGTCAAAGTTTTGGCGGGAATTTTTAAAACTAATCGGGACTAAGCAAGCACTGTCCACTGCGTGGCATCCACACACGGACGGATCTACAGAGATCCTAAACTCAACACTTGAACAGTTCCTGAGGGCATTCATAAATTACCAACAAGACAACTGGGTAGACCTACTACCTTTTGCAGAGGTAGCCTATAACAATGCGGTACATCAGAGCACTGGCCACACCCCATTTAAGGTGGTCTACGGAAGGGACTTTGTACCGATACCAGAACTGCCGCAACCAGAGACCCCGCCCTGCTCACCAGACGACTGGGCAGCACAGCTGGCAACAACCTGGCCAATCATCCAAACGGCCCTAGCAGACGCACAAACCACGTACAAAAAATATGTGGACAACCACAGGGCAGAGGCACCGAACTACAAAGTGGGAGATAGGGTCTACCTCTCCACTAAGTTCATAAAAACCTCACAACCCTTGAAGAAACTGGCACCGAAATTCATCGGACCCTTCAAAATCACACAGGTAATCAACCCAGTTACTTTCAAACTGGAACTGCCCCACAACTTGAGACGGGTCCACCCAGTATTCCACTGTGCACTACTGAAACCAACAAGCACATCCAAATGGCATACGGAAGAACCTCCACCCCCACCCATAATGATAGACAACCAACATTTTGAAGTAAAAGAAATACTGGACTCAAGAAAGCAAAGAGGTAAGCTGCAATATCTCGTTAAATGGAAACATTTCCCACACCCAGAGTGGGTCCAGGCACAACATGTCATGGCAAGACAACTAGCTAGACAGTTCCACGAGGCATACCCAGAGAAACCAGCACCATAAAGACATCTTTGGGGGGCAGCATGTCATGATCTCGTTGCAAGGCACAAAGAGGCTCACAACGTAGATCATGATCATCAAGGAATAGAGGAAGAAGATAATTAAACCAGGGATTAAAACAAGCACCCAAAGCACCCATATACAGCTGAAAAGACCCATATACAGCTGAAAAGAAGGACATCGGATGAGCAGAGATAAGCCGCACCTGGTGCCCTGGAGGACACACCAGAATCGAGAGGACAAGAGGAGACACCGGGAAAACGCCCATGCAGCCATCAAGGATCCCATCAAGAGGGATTGGGACAATAGAGGGTGGAGGAGCCCAGGGCCCTAAAAGAGGGTATAAAATGGGCACCTCCACACCACACACCCCGTTCCCGTTTTTCGTTCTGTCAGCCACCATTCCAATAAACCAGAAATCCTTAATACCCATTAAGTGAGTCTGTGTCTTATTGCGAAGCGAGACTGACCCTGACATAACGGCAGAAAGTGAAGAGGGACTAAAGAGCCTCTTGATGAGGGTGAAAGAGGAGAGTGCAAAAGCTGGCTTGAAACTCAACATTAAAAAAACTAAGATCTGGTCTCATCAGTTCCTGGCAAACAGTAGTGGAAGAAATGGAAGCAGTAACAGATTTTATTTTCTTGGGCTCCAAGATCACTGCAGACGGTGACTGCAGCCATGAAATTAAAAGGTGCCTGGTCCTTGGGAGGAAAGCTATGGCAAACCTAGACAGTGTATTAAAAAGCAGAGACATCACCTTGCCAACAAAGGTCCATATAATCAAAGCTATGGTATTCCCAGTAGTAATGTATGCTGTGAGAGTTGGACCATAAGGAAGGCTGAGCGCCGAAGAATTGATGCTTTTGAACTGTGGTTCAAAACTCAACTTAAGAGTCCCTTGGACTGCAAGGAGGTCAAATCAGTCAATCCTACAGGAAATCAACCCTGTTCATTGGAAGGACAGATACTGAAGCTGAAGCTCAAATACTTTGGCCACCTAATGCGAAGAGAGGACTCACTGGAAAAGACCCTGATGCTAGGAAAGACTGAAGGCAAAAGGAGAAGGGGACGGCAGAGGATAAGATGGTTAGATAACATCACTGATGCAATGAACATGAATTTGGGTAGACTCCGGGAGACAGTGGAGGACAGGAAGGCCTGGCGTGCCCACGGGGTCACGAAGAGTCGGACACAACTTAACGACTGAACAACAATTCAACAGAAATCAAAGTTTCAGTCTCAAAAATGCAAAGATAAGACAATCTCAATCTCACATGGTTTGCACTCTGCACATGTAAAGATACTCAGTGAAATCTTGGTGCAAACTCAAAGGATTGAATCTGAGAAATATGAGACTTGTAAAGCAAATAGCAAATCTCAGGAAGCTATAAAGCACAGTGTGCAAGGGTACAGTATTACAAAAAAAAAAAAAAGAATCCTGAAAAAAGTGGGGGGGGGGGTCAGCTCCAATCGATTCCCCCTCTGTCATTCATCCACCTCCCTCATTTGTTCTGACCCCTCCCCCAATCATGCAGCAAGTAAGAGACAAGCATGGTGAGGGGAAAGCTTGCAGACTGGAGGGGGGGTGCTTGAGCTTGGGTGAGGCCAAGGGAAACGGAAAAGGCTGAAGTGAAGACAGCACTAAATTGCTTCAGCACTAAATTGCTTCCCTTTCTGAGTGCTGACAGCTGAAGCTGTTCTGGAGAGACAACAAGCACCTAGCCACTTACTCATGAGCCACAAATATTAACAGAGCAGGGGATTTCCCAGTTTTCAAGCTTCCAGTCAATTAATTCACACACTTTCAAACACATTTTCCTAAGGACCACACAAACATTTACCATAACATTCATTAGTTTCATTCAAGGCAACAGTGACATGTTTTATCAATTGTTTTCCTCATGTATTCAGTAACAAAGGGAAAAAGAAAAAGAAGAGATAAAATCCCAGATTAATTAGAACACACACTCTTTCTCCCAGGTCCCAACAAGCACAGCCCACTGGGGCATGCAGAGTTTTCAATTCCTTCCATGCAACTAGGAAATCAGACAGACAACCCTAATCAGTAGAGAGGAGATTTATACAAATTCACACACACACACACACACAAGTGCAGTCCACATACACGCAGATAGGAAGAGCTTCTCATGGATACACAGGAAGCTTTGCACAAGGAATCAATCTTCCTCCCCCTTTATAGTTTTGAAGGTGGAAGAGAAGATATTTAAGAAGGCATGTACACAACACTCACAAACACATTAGACAATAAAGAGCCAGTTTGATCTAGTGGTTAAGGCAACAGGCTAGAAACCAGGAGACAGAGAGTTCTAGTTCCGCCTTAGGCACGAAAGCCGGCTGGGCGACCTTGGGCCAGTCACTCTCTTTCAGCCCAACTCACCTCACAGGGTTGTTGTTGTGGGGAAAATAGGAGGAGGAAGGAGTATTAGGTATGTTCACCGCCTTGAGTTATTTATAAAAAGTAGTTAAGGGGGGATAGAAAATAAACAAATAAATAAATAAATAACATGGTAGACAACAAAACAAAACAACAAACAACTTTCTTCTATTATGCACTCATAAAACTTACACAACTACAAGGAATGCAAACAACTGGACACATGGCACAATCAAATCCTGTATTCACAATAAATAGCAGAAAGGGTTGCTTAATCAAACTTCTGGAAGATGCACAGTGTGGCCAGAGCCATGGAATTCCAAGAATCTGAAGCATTCCTTTTACTGTGGAGCCATCCAACTATTATGGGACAGACCCACATTGTTTTTCAGACTCTCTTCAGCTCAAAACAGCATTTTCACTTAACATTTTACACACATGCACGTGCACAAACGTAACAGTTTTAACTGACAATATTGAAAATTACCCAATTTTTCTTTGCCAAATCTGCCTACCACAATTATCTAAATATTTGGTCCATTTGCAACTCAAAGTCTTAGCGCACATTTTCAACATACCAGGTTGAACAGAAACTTCCACAAATGAGGAATTTAACCAGGGTGAATCCTTAGGGTTTTTACTGCCCCCTAATGTCCCTATTTTAAAACTGACACTCATGTCCAGTGGGTTTTAGGTCCCTTCCAGGAGACCCTGAGACCCTCTAATGAGGTACCATTCCTTTAAAATGTAACATGTTCAACCTATAACAATACCATTGTCATTTTTTTGGTGTGTGATGCAAAATGACTGAACGTTCATCAATGAAATTACAGTAAAAGAATTTTAAAAGGTACTTACCAATAGGAGGCTTTGATTATCCACTTGATTGGTTGGCAAAAGAGTCCCTTTACTACCCCAGTGAGAAACAGCAAGGATAAGTAGGAAGTACTGGAGCAAAGGGAACCCCATATGCCTCCTGCTGCACTCACCTGGTTAGCCTGGGTCTCCTGGCTGGCTCACCAACATTGTCAGAAGGATGAAACTCCTGACAATTTACAATAACCAATTTACAATAACCTTTGCTCTAACTGCATGAATATCTGCCCTTTTCATGTCCTATTCCTCCTGTCAAGGACATCTGTTTTTCACGTCCTGTTCAGATGTTCTTTTATCTCAAAATTATGGAAAATTTCATTATTTATGGTTAAGCAGAAATCTCATAACCATAAAGTGCCCATTTGTGTTTTTTACTATAGATACTTTACTTTTCCTACACATGCGTTTTCTTACAAGATACATGTATTCCATTTCTACATAATACACTCATTTGTCTAATCAGGAACCAGCTACCAGCAATACATCACAAGATATACGTCCTTTCCTTATTTCCTTATTGTAATCCAACAATTCGAAACAGATTCATACTGCCAATAACTCCTGTTGTGAACTAGTTTTAAGAAATCTTTTAAAAACATGATTCATCAAGTTTCATGTATCAAACAAGCACTGCTTGTTTTAGGCCAGGAAATAAAGATGTTAGTTTCATTTCTGGAATTTTGTTCAAAGTTCTGTGTCAGTTTTGTCCCTTAGTTATAATATTTATGCAACATCCCACCATCTTTCCATTTTTCAAATTGCTTCTTAATATAGTCTTCTCTACATACGTATTTGTATTTATGTAATTACAATGTGGTGCTCTACTGTCATTAAAAATTTATTCCATATATACATCCTGCATTATGTAGCTTTTCTTCAATGCCAGGTATTTTTCCCCTTCTCTATCTGTTATACAGGAAGGTGGAGGGAAGCAGAAGCTCAGCACTCTTGTTAAAAGAGAAAAATTATGTAAATGGAATATGGCAGCAGAAAGAGGAACAATTTGAAAGGCAGGGTCTGATAACGGAAAATGGCCTTTAGAAAAGGGGAACAGACGGATGAAAAGCTGCAGTGTTTGCAATTAGGTGTAGGAGGGGAAGTTAGAATACTCAGAAAGGGAGATACTGTATGCTCTCTTGAATTATTATAATGCAATCCTGAGCTTAATGGAAGAACTTCATAGGAACATTTTATGTCAGATAGTGGGGGATATTGACTTGTTCGTTGCTACAATTTGCAACTAATAAGCCTTCACATAACTATTGGGAAAAGGCTGAGAGAGAAGCAGCTGCAGTGCATTAAGAGCAGGAGCAAATTTTGCAACCGTTGACCAGTGTTAGAAGCAGAAGAGGAAGAGGGATAGAGAAGGAGGGGGTGGTGAAAACCACTGCAATGACATAAAAAGCAGCTGCAGAGGAGAAAGGCAGGGAGATAAGCTGGTGTTTTGCTACAGCATAGTATGGGGCTTCTTTGAGGATGAGAAGAAAAGTACTGTATGGCTATGCATTCTAGGGCACACTTTCTCCAAATGTTCCTTATTCCCCAGTCCCTTTCACCTATTTTCTGTGGTTACATGTTGAATCAGAATTTTTCCAAACTACTGGAAATTTTCATTTAAATGTGTGTGTTTGCAGTTGAAATTCAACTTTTAATGGTTTTCAGGGATTTTTTTAAAGTGAGAGGCTAAGAATATTTTTGAATTTCTGATGGAAGTTTAAATGCCCAAAACTGCAATTATTTTTTCCTCTGCTAAAAGTAAAAATTTTCTAAGTAAAACTCTGGAGATTTTAAATGGCCATAATTTGGGGCAAATATTCTCATGGTAACTGCATGCTTGTGCTAGAGTCTGACCAAAGCAGAAATAAGTGAAACTATTACTTCCCATGATTTGGACATTGCACTTCTGTTAACACAGCCTAAAATTCCATTTGCCCTGTTTACAGCAATCAACTATTATTCCAAGATCTTATTCACAAGTACCAAGCCAGCTATCAGAACAACAGCTGCTGGTGGCTTTATGCAAAAGCAGCCTTTTTAGTATAAGGACTTTGTTATGTTAAGTATTTACAGAGTATGTATTACTTTAAGGATATTTATATTGTGTGGAAGTCATTATCAACATCTTTTTCTTGGTTGGACAAGTGATAGTAGACACCAGTACCAGTATTGCTTTTATCTTTTCTTTCATTTCTTCTAACCCAAATGTTCTTTATAGCATTGCTAAGTTTATTCACTTGGATTTCTGAGCAGGTATAGATCTAGTTTTAGTATATAGTGCAACTCTGCCGCCTTTTTACTGCTTCTGTCCCTTTCAAACACTTTGTATCACTCAACTATGTCAATCATGGAATTCAGTCTACAGTATCTATAGAATATTATTCTTAATAATCATTCCAGTGCTCTGAAAAGCACTTTTTTGCCTTCAAGTCAGAAATGCTGCACAACTCTAATCTCTTAAAGCCAGGGTGGGCAATTGTTGGCACAGAGACTATAAGCAAGCTATGAATACCAGACATCACACCATCAAGAAAGAGTGGCATGATTTCCTCCCATTTTTCATCATAAAACTAAAACAAGAGATGTAGTTTAAGCTTAAGCCACCAATTTAGCTTACCAACTCTCTGGCATAGTTGCAAACAAGAAACTGAAAGCTTTTGATTCTATTTGTGATTAGCCAAAGTTTAATGTCACTGAAGTATGTTTAATCTTCAGTAATGATTTACTGAAGCTATCCAACATAAATTAAGGTATGAAGTCAGTTTATTTCAATAACTACTGAAACCACAGTTTGTCTTGCTTTGGATGAAACAACAATATGTAGTTATGTAGAAGCAGAAGTTTTCAGTTCCTTCCTCACATTCAGGCTTACTTGGATTTACCCTTGATTATGAAAAGATTACTATTATGGGGCACTAAGGAAAAGACATGCTAATCTATGGCCAAGGTATACATACTTTGCCAGGATAAGGAAGTCAAATAAACAATTCTGCTTATGAATACAAGACCCGCATTCCTAGAAAACCCTGTAAGGAATTAACATCTTCTAAGTAAGGGTAGGGACCAGAGGTGTAAATAAAGAACCTAAACCACACCTGCTACAAGTCAAGGTTTTTCCCTTGTTAGAAGAGAACCTAAGGAACTAGAGTGTTTCTGCACTGCAGCATGTCAAGGAGGATAATATTTCCTGGACAGGATTGCTGATACACTTCAGAGAAGTGAACACCAAAGAAAAGGGGGAAAAAGTCCCTTCAGTAGAGGCAAACACATGGTAACTTATGATCCAAAGCAGCAAGAAGATCAGGAGGCATTCAGTGCCAGTGGACCTCAGGATCTGGTACCAGACTTACCCTAGAGGACAATCTGCAGCCACTGGAGCTAATCCTGCCACAGAACCCTGTGGAAGACACTTGCAGTCCCATGATCAAGAAGCTCGAGGGCAACATTAAGAAAGAAGAGGTATGCCATCGTGGCAGGTGATTCCCTGCTGAGAGGAAATGATGCAGCTCTGAGTAGATCTGATATAGCATTGTGTGAGGTCTGTTGTCTTCCAGGTGCCCATGTCCATGATGTGACAGGATTGCTGATGGACAGAGAGGTTTTGGTAACCTCTCTGTTCATCAACAACTATCCATTCCTCTTGATTTATGTGGGGACAAATGACATGGTCAGAAGAGATCTTGAATGATTCTCAAGAGAAAATTGGACCTTGGGTAGGATGCTGAAGGAACAGGGAACATAAGTACAGGTAGTCCTCATTTAGCAACTGCCTCATTCAGCTACCATTCAAAGTTATGATGGTGCTGAAAAAATAACTTTAGACCGAGGCTTGCATTTATGACCTTTGCAGCGTCCCTCAGTCACTGGTCGACATTACAGTAAGTACACGTTGTCCTGTGCCTCACCTGTTGTTTTTCCCCTTTTTCCCCCTTGCAGAGCAGAGAGATTGGAGAGGAAGGGATTACAATGGGGAATATATATCGAAAGGAATGCAGTGGTGCCAATAGCCCTGAGTGCACTAGGCAAACGGCCTGGTGTATTCCCCATTGTGGGCCTACTTACTCTCTTGTAATCCCTTCCTCTCCAATGAATGTAAATACAAACATTAATTCCTTTCTTACTAATTATCCCAGCACTGGGTTTGTATTCCAAGGGGCAGGGGAGTGGTTAGGAGGCAACAGAAGTAGAAGGTGTGAAACTGATGAGTCTTGTCAGTTTCAAGCCAGCTGTCCCAAAGGGAGGGGCAGTGGAGAAAAGCAATGCACAGTCCTGGTCACATGACTTCTCACTTAGCAACCATTTCACTTAAGGATAGTGTTGCTGATCCCATTTGTGGTCACTAAAAGAGGACTACCTGTAGTTTTTTCATCAAGCCTTCCAGTTGAGAGTCATAGCAGAAGGAGAAATAGGATCCTAGAAGTCAGCAAATGGCTACATAGATTGTGTCACTGAGAAGAATTTAGATTCAGTGATAATGCCCTATGCTACCTTCATGAAGTCTCCTGGAAAGAAATGAGCCACAACTGGAAGAAAATGTTTGGCAGGTGCATCACCAGTCTCAACAGGGGAAGAACAAAAAGAGGAAGACCGCAAAATCCCAGAACTGTATATACAGCCAAGGACTCAAAAGCAGAACACAAATAGAGAAGCAAGAGACCAGTCTATAGAGTTTCAAGGACAGTGCCACTCAAAACCACAGATGTTTCTATGCCAATGCACAGAGTATAAGAAACAACAGAGAGAACTAGAGATCCTAACTCAGGAAAACAAGTATCATGTGATAGACTTCATTGAAACATGGAGAATGATGATTCCAACATTAACAGAAGTATAAAGTCCTGTTCTTCTCCACTCTGCCCTGGTCAGAGCCCATTTGGAGTACTATGTCCAGTTCTGAGCACCATAGTTCAAGATAATGACAAACTGAAGTGAGTTAAGAGGATGGCTACCAAGAGGATGAGCAGAGTCAAAATCAGGCCTGAAGAGGAACAGTTAGAAGACTTGGGTATGTTTGGACTACAGAAGAGACAGATATTATAGCAGTGTTCAAATATCTGAAGGTTGTCCCATAGAACAGGGAGTACACTTATTCATGTAATATTGCAAAGTACTTACCTCGACCATCTCGGAGAACTACTTCTTTTTCATCTGTAATCCATCTGTAACATGGAAACTCCAGGTAGTCACCAACTGGTGTTTTCACAGTGATATATTTAAGGTACCAGTCATCAGGAAACCAGTACTTCCGCTTCTCAATTTTTATTAGATGAATCTCCCCCAAGTCCTCTGTCACTGTAACATTGTAAGTATCAATCTGGGAGGGAAAAAAAAGGCTGTGATCTGCTGGACAACCTAAGTGCAGCCACCTGCAAATAATGTAACTTTACATTTTCAGGAGGGCTCATTTCAGGCTAACAAGTCTTTGACAATGTGCTTTTAGTGGGCTTTGTCACCATTGCCCTTGCTGTGTTGTGAAACACGTCCAAAGCAACTAGTTGTGAAACACGTCCAAAGCAGCCGATTCATGTCCTTCATCATGACTGCAGAACTGTATTTCCCAACTTGGGCAACATCCAGATGTATAGGACTACAATTCTCAGAATCCCCCCAGCTAGCATAGACATTGAAATAGAAACTCTACCTCTAAAGTTGCCCAGATTGGGAAATGCTGCACCTATCCCAACCCATTTCTGGCCCCATGTGTGCCACAATGGATTTGGTATTCTGTTTAGTTATTGCTGAGAATCTGCAGGTAGGAATGCTCTGTGTGATTCCATCGTAACTGGTATATCACTTCTTGGTCAGTTTTCAACTGGCAGCTAATACAAACCTTTGCAGGGTAGCGGACTAGTTAAAAAGGCTAGACCAGTGCTTCCCAAACCTGGGTAAATTACCCAAAATTGGGTAAAAGTGGTTTTTCTTTGGGTAACGACACAGGAACCAATTACCCAATCACAACAGGGACGTTTAAATTGACTTGAAGTGTTTTATTTCTTTTTGGGTAAAAAGGACTTTCTCATAAGTGGTTTTAGGTAATGAAGGAAAAGGTTGGGAAGCACTGGGCTAGACCAAGGCATCTGATAGATCTGGATGGTATTGAAACCCTCACTTATTTATGGAATATTCCTTGAAATTACACCATGCTGATTGGTTTTTTTTTCTATTGTTCACTGGAAAAGGGAACTATTTGACCTAACTGAGATAGGGAAGTAGGATATTCTGCAACAGAAAATATTTTTTTATAACAACAAGAACAAAAGTTGGCAAATAAGCAGACCTTGTCTAAGAAGCATGCATACTGAATTTCTGTGCATCGCATTAGCTGTAAAAGAATAGCAAGTGCAATCCTACTGCAAGAAAAATGTGATCTGACAGGGCTCTTTACCTTAAAAAGTGTAAGACTATAGCATATATTTTATAATATGATCAGTATAGGATCTACTTGATCCCTGAGTGAGATGGGTGGTGACTAAATTTGAAGTATGTATGTATGTATGTATGTATAAATAAATAAATAAATAAAATCTACATCAGTGATGGTGAACCTATGACACATCCGTCAAAGGTGACACACCACAACGTTTTGGGTGACACACCAGCGTTCACCAACACCCGACAACTATTCTTCCTGTTTGAGTTACCAAAGAAAATGAACAGACAAAAGGCACTGCAAATCCCCCCCACCCTCCTATCTCCCCCCCCCATCTCTGCCCTTTTGGCCGCTCTGAACCCTGCCTTGCGGGGCGGCAAGCAGCCCCAGAACCGCACAGCTCTGGGACTGCTTGCCACACCCTGGGAAGCCACAGCCACCCCAGCCCAGTTCAGTCCCAGCCACAGTTGCCCTTGCCACTTCTGAGACCCCTGCTGCCAAGCCCTTCACCGCCCAAGCTCACCTGGCCTCTTGTGCAAAGCCAGTTTCTGCAGAAGCTGCTTTGCACGAGGGGGCAATACTAATACTAATAATTATTGTTATTGCCCCTTTGCACAAAGCCAGTTCCTGGAGAAGCTGCTTGCAATTGGTATGAAGAGGTGCGAAGGGGCATGCCTTGGCATGAAGGGGCAAAAAGGGGCATCTTTGAGTGAAGGGGCGTGTTTTTGCTGGCTTTGTACAAAGCCGGTTCCTGGATATTGCTTTCTCTATTATAAGTCACTGATTTTTCTTTTACTTTTTCTCACTTTATACTTCTACATAATTGTGGTTTTCCTCCTATTTGATTAATATGTTGTATGAAGCTATTTTTAATAATGAAACTGGTTTAATGAATGTTTTCCATTATTATTTTCATAAGTCTGAGTTTGTTTTACTCATATTACTTTTTTGTAATTATTTGACATTTATTTATATAATAGCACCACACAATTGTATTTTTAAAAAAATAAATATGTAAAGAATTGTTTCTCTCTTGTTTGGGGGGGGGGGGGTGACAGGCCACCTGAGTCAAGTTAGGCATTTTCTGAATTTTTGACATGCTGAGCCCAAAAGGTTCGCCATCACTGGTCTACATTAACCTGTATATTCACAGGGATAGATAAACATCACTCCCCTCTCACTCATGCAGCTGTTAAAGCACATGTATGACACAGATTTGCATAAAATTTGGATGTGTAAATTTAACAGTAAATATGAAAAGTAAGCACTATTAGAATTTAAATAAATTTCACAAATATAAGGAGAAACAAAAAAGGCAAGTTTGACTAACAAGAGGCTTAATTTGCACATGTGTGACAGACTGATGGCTTCACTATCTCTTGTGAGATTAGGAACACAGTTGAAACCATGCAGGCTCAAAACTGAGCAATAAAAACCCCATGTGGGGGATAGGAGGGAAGGCACTCTCAGCAGTTTAAAACTTTAACATTTCTGTTCTTGAGATTAAGCATGGACTATCTGTTGCAAAGAAACTACAAGGAGATTATATACAATTTTTTCTCCTCCTCATCACAACAATCTGTTGCTCCGAGTCCCCTTCCATAGAAAATACGAAAATTTTTGTCCCCTCTATTTTGTCTATTTTCTCCTCTTCTTGTCTTCTCTTCATAATTTCTGCCAAAACTGCAGCAGGATTCAGTACCTTTTCAGTTCTAGGATTAAAATACAATATATGAAGAAAGTACCGCTGAGTCTATCCTTTAATACTTCACATAAACAGAAGTACCCTTTTATATTATTTACTTCTTTTAACACATATCTAACTGTAAGCCAGTGTTCATTCAAAATGAAAAACGCAAACCATATGTGACTAAAATACTGAAAGTAAAATTAAATCAGTGGATTAAAGCAGGTGCCTGTTTGTAATGCAGGATTTACTTCTAAGTAAATGTGTAAAAGACAGGACTGTATATTTCCCTTCAAAATGAACTATGGCTACACTTCTAGGCCACTTTCCTGGGAGTAGACTCCACTGAATCACAGTAAGATATTTCTAAATACTGTTGGTATTTACATAATGAGCAGTATAATCTTACCCTCATATTAATTTTTCTTTTTATTAAAGGTTATGATTCCATTGCTTGATAATTGCTGTTGACAAAACAAAAAACAATTATTTCATCTGCAATGGGTGATAGTTTTTCCAAAGAGGGAGGAGTTAGGTAAGAAGGAAAACAAAAACAATCCTCTTCTCTACATTAATCAAATATGAGTATCCTACTCTGGATTAAATAAAAAAGAGAAAGCTGTGATAGGGAAATAAAGTGATTGCAAATGGCAAGGGAGAAGAGAATAATTTCAGAGGAATTATGGTTTATACATAAGGGAGATGTGTATATATAGGGGTTGTTTTTTTTAATTTGGATTGGTTAAAATTTCTAAAAATCCAACTGTTGCACGAGACTCTCCTCAAACCATCTTAAAAAACAGCTTCCTAGAATGTTTAATCTGCTGCTGTATAAGAAGTTTAAGGCATCTGGGGAAGATGGAGTTTGCAGAGAGGATAATTAAATCTTTTGCTTGTTGGTGTGAAATTAAATATCCAGAGTTCACACTTAATGTTTTGTGTCTTCTTTCCTCCTTGCTAATGGTTCAATTTTATGATATCTATGGATCTTTGCTTTAATTATTATGTGCATGTATGCCAGTTTATTGCATGATAAGAGTTGAAAGGCAGAAAAGACCATGGTCAAATTCAGAAAAGGAAGGTGGTAGTATACATCAGTGTCCATTGGCAGGGGTTGGGGGGTTATCAGAATGATGAAGCAGTGTTGTGGCATTGCTGACATACAGACTATTTATTTGATATTAATCTTCGTAGTAAGCTGAAGGAAAAGATACTGAGCTATCAGAGAAATCTTCATTAACAGAAGTAAAGAAGTAACACTGTGGCTCAATATTCTCCAAACTCGTTAGCAATTTGAATCGGTTTACCTCCAACAATGCTCATGTAGATAGAGTTATCTAATTATTACATTTTGTAATTCAGGATATAAGTCTTATGCTGCACAATCTTCCTGTATTTAGATCCATGATGCAATAGGAGACTCATACCAGAATGTCATCAAGATTCTGATTATCTGTCAAGCTCCTTGTAGCTAAACCCAGGAAAGTCTAATACATTCTAGAGAACCTTCTAGCAGGTTGGCAATTATCAGATTTGTCAGCTCCAGCTCTGGAATGACAGCAGTAGTCATGTTCTGGCTCCAGACTGGCTCTAGCACCAAGATAAGCTCTCAGCTCCAGGTCTAAATTGTTTCAGGGACCCCAAGCTGCTGCTCCAGCTCTGGAACCATGGAGGAAAATATAAACTAGTATGGTAATAACATTTTCTGACTGACATTATTGGATAATAATATGCCAATAAAATTTACTCTTAAGAAATGAATTAGATACTGCATTTTGTTACATTTGCAATAAACGTAATAAATATTTCAAGGTAGCAGAGAATGTAGCAGCTCTACTCCAGGGTCTGAAGTCCTGCTCCATTCTGATTCTAGTTCTGCTTCAGCTCCAGCTCTTCTAGAGCACAGCACACTGACCAATTCTGCTTTGACTCCAGACTGTGGATCTGTCTCCAAGCTTTGGAGCCAGAGGCTTAGCCACATCTACCTTCTGGTGCTTGATAAGAATCAAACCTATGAAATAAATGTCCCTTCAGACTTTCCTTATCTCTTGCTCCCATACAATATTTGGTATACAAATCCTCATAAGCCAGAAGTTCAACCACAAATTTAAATTACTTCAGTGGAAGGAAATGCTGTGATAATGGAGCAAACATAACGTATGTGGGAGAGAGATAGTGGGGTGAAATAAATTATAAAGAAGCATGAAGGTAATATAAACTGGTGGGGTGGGTGTATATCTTTGCAGTGAGTCCAGAGTTGAGGCCATGGCAGATAGGGTAACAATGTAAGGCAGACAAGGCCACAAATATATATATGAAGGGGCTAGGATTTTCATGAGAAAAAACTAATTTTTGTCTTTTCCTTCCCAAAATGGAAACTGAATTCTTACAGTAATCTAGGGGCTACCAAAAGGGGACTTGAGTAGTCAATATGTGTCCTGGAAATACCAAACAGGAAATAATTAACTAAACAGCACAACTCTTCCAATGTTCTCAAGCAGTGTTTTGAGCAACTGAAACCGTGCAGCAAAGATGATCACAAAATCCTATGTTGAACTATATTTAAGAAGTTGGCAATGTTACCAAGGATTAATGCAGAACCAAATATCAAAATAATTGTTCCCTGAGTAATTATACCAGTGACATTGTACATTTAGCTCGTAACATATAATCAATAGTTCAATTTGCTTATAACTAATAAATTACTATTTTAGTATATGATAAATAAGTTTATGTAACTACATGATTTCCTTTATATTACCTAGTAGAATATTATCACATTGGACACTATGTTTACAACAAATGCGCATGTATTTCCCTAGTTGGAGGCAAAACCAACCACATGGAGTTGATAGTGAGTAATACACACTCATGAATTTGCAGAGTAGAATCCTGTCTAGTAAGCTGCCCAAAGAAAGAATAAGCAAGAGAGCCAATTAGCATTCAGAAACAGTAAATATTTCACCCTGTAATCATCTCTTGTTCATTTCTCTCTAGAATGTCAGTCACAGTCCAGGGAAAGAGACAACAGTAGAAATTAGGTCTAAACCACTCTGCCATCATAACAACTACAGAAGGCACAGAAAAGCATGAATAACTGCTCCTTGCTAGAACAATTTTCCTTTCATGATTGCTTTTTTTTCCTAACAGCTTGGCAGGAAGATGGGCAAAGGATGGCAGCAAGGAGTATTTGCCATTGTTTCTGCTTTGTTCAAAATTGCCCTTTTGAACGTCCATCCTCTTTGGGCCTAATGAGACCTCTTAGAATAAGAAACAGAAGCCATGGACATTCTTAGAGGAACCTGTTTAACTGTCTCCTCTCTGCCCAGTTTCTTGCATGGAACTACAGAGACAGTGATCAAGTGCTTCTTCAAATATCATTTTGCTCACCTTCACAGTCCTGATACAGCAAACCAGGGATTTCTGATCAACTACACTGATTAAAGTATGAATATTGGGTTCTTCCTTCTGGATAGTGCTGTATTATACGGCAAAGTTTCCCTTATACCGTCCAGAAAAAAAACCCAACGATAGCAAGCAAATGGAGAGAGGGTCCTCTCCTGCAAAACATCATGCAACAGAGTCCCTAAGCAGCTGCACCTTCTGGCTATAGTACAGTGCAGAAGAAGACAGCACTCAGGCAAATGAGCATTCATAATCGTTACTTGCTTGCTTTCATCAGCACAGCTGTTGCTACTGAGGAGGCAAAGATGTGTTGTGCTGTGTATGGCTGGGGAGCAAAAAGCAAACATCCCTCATCAGCTCAGAAGAAAGGACGTAAGAACGCAAATTCCTATTTCGACGCCAGTATCGACTAGGAACTACCGAGGGACGAGGAGAGAGAGAAATGGCTCTTTGTCGATGCAAAACTCAAATCTCAAATGAGAAAGAAGCCATCGTACACCTAAACAGGTCTCGAGAGTGGGATTCCACAGCCCGCCCGCCACCTCACTCACAGCACCCCGCTCGAAGTCGTTATAGAAGGGCTTGTCAAGCAGGTGTCTCTCGCTCGTGCCGGCTGAGCCCACCAAGGTAAAATAGATATAGTCATCGGTGCCTGCGAACCACTGATTTCCCGTCGCCACTGTCACTGAGTAGGATGGCATGATTAGAATTCAGTAGTAGTGTTTCACTTTGCTAATAAGTTCTCAATTTCTTGAAGGACGGTGGCAATGGGGCGGGGCGGGGCGGGGCGGGGCGGGGCGGAACAAATTGGCGGTCACAGCCAGCCATCTCGCTTCCCTCGCCCGGAAGAGAAGCGGGGGAATAGAGCAACGGGTGATGAGCGGTTAAGCAGAGAGCGTACCATATATATTCTAATTTCTGGAAGGAAATCTCCAGGTCTGATTAGGGTACCTCCAAATTGCATTTATTTTGACAACGTAGTAGTAGAAAATGTATGCCATGGAGCAAATGGGACTTGCAGCAAAATGCAGTATATCGTTGCTGCTCAACCAAAGAACCAGGACTTGGCTTAAGTAGCGTGGAGCTTAATCAGGCCAAATCATTTACCCAGATACCCCTTTTTCAACGTCTCAGTTTGACGTCAACATTATGTGGCTTTGGGAGACTGCAGAACTTGTATTTTACAAATCTTTGGATTGTAAAAATAGAACAAAGATGCTATTTCCTTTTTATCTGTACTCACGTTTTGGCTAAACATAGCACTCACTGCTTTTATTTTAAGTTTATTACAGCCTTAGAGCCAGAAAACTGCTTTTGTTTGCTATTAAGCAAAGTTACTGTAAAATAATTATGAAGGCAGGCAATCCTTATTTAATTTTGCACAAAGACAGTAGAAGCAAGTTAAATCAGTATGCACATGTCAAACCTGATTTAAAATGGCTCTTAACTATAGACAGTGGCTCTTCTGTGATGAATGTGAAGTAGTTACTATCTTGTAAGTACCTAAAAGTTCAAACTGATTAAAGGCAAGATACTTTATTATAGTCATTTTTTTTAGTCCCTTCAATTGTGTCCAATTCTTGGAAACTGTCTGAACAAGTCCCTACAGTTTTCTTGGCAAGGTATTTCAGAAGTGGTTTGCCATTGCCTTCTTCCTAGGGCTGAGAGAGGGTGACTGGCCCCAGGTCACCCAGTTGGCTTTGTGCCTAAGGTGGGACTAGAACTCAGTCTCCCAGTTTCTAGCCTGATGCCTTAACCACTACACCAAACTGGCTCTCGTTAGACCAGCTCAGAACATCATACCTTGACCACATAGTCATAGACCAGCTCAAAAACAAAAAACGAAGTGAGACAGCAAATAAAAACCACAGTAAAATTATTATAAAACTGGGGTGGTCAAGGTGTGATGTATTCACAAATAGTAAAACAAAACTTAGCCACATTAAGAGAAATAAATCACATTGAACAGGTAGTAACAACTGTAAATAAAATGGATCCGGGTGGTCTGGAAATCTGAGTACTGTAGATGAGGTATTACTAACTCAACAGGGCATCTTTGTAGCAGCAGCAATATGAAAGGACCTGAGTATTTCAGAGAGACTTCCACTACAGGGGCAGAGTCTTTGTTCAAATGGAATGCCCTGTTGTTTCCCCTCAAGAAACAAACTGATTAAAACTATTGGAAAAGACAACTGCTAGTTAATCAGCTGGAGTACGTTAAAATGTCATACAAATACACTCATTCTATTGTGGCTCAGTGCTAAGAATCTGACTTCACTATCAAAAATAAATTAAAAATATAAATCAAATAAATTGCTTTTGTCTTCAGTATCTGATAATGATTATTGCCTGTTTGTATTTAAAGCATGGCAAGAGCCTGAATGCATGGTACCATAATATATAATTATGAAATATTACATTCATAATATAAATGTTTTAAAAATTAAGTCAGAAGTACTTTCCATAATTTCCATAATTCCAAATTTTTCAGCTGAAAAATAAAAAATATGACACAAAAAGCAATGGTCTTACATCTCAAATATACTGTATAAAGTATACTTCAAATAGAGATATTTAGGGCTACATCCGATGATACATAGTGGACTCTCACTACTAGAAGAAATTCCCTTGTTCTCCTGCTCACTGATTGTAATGAAAATCTGCTCCAGTGGCCTCTTCCAATCCAAAGAAAATAACTGGGTTACATTTTTAGATTTTCCCCCTTCCAATCTAGGAATGTAGTCTTAAAACCTTCTGCTACTTCAAGTAAGTTCCAAATGCTATTTTACTCAAACAAGATAACAAATTAACAGACAAGTGAATAATTTAAATTATTGGAAATATACCAGACAAATTTCCAGTCATTACTATATTCATTCATAAATAAAGTACATTACATAAATATTAGACAGGTTAATTACCTTTCTTTGAAAACCCTTTTCTTTGAAATCCCTTGGAAAATACTCATTGGGTATGTTTTTGTCTATTTTTGTAAAGAGTGACTGGATCCCATCCTGTTTTGTATTATGTTTTTATGGTTTATTACATTGTGAACTGCCCAGAGTCAGTTTGGAATCAGGCAGTGCCTAAATTGAATTAATTAAATATATCAATCTAACAAAATATTAATTCATCCTATGGTGCAATCCTACGCATATATAATCAGATGCAGGTTGATCTGTATAGGATCATGTCACTGTAGTTTATTTCCCCTTAGCTGCAAAAACTCTGGTTATCCCTAATTATCTGTATTATTGACTATAAAATGGTCAATAAAACAAATAAGGGTCAAGTATGGTGTACTACTTAGGCTGCTGGGCTAGGACCATGAAGCTTACTACATAACTCTGGGCCAGGCACTTTCAGACCAATTTACCTTATACAATTGTAAATATAGGTAAGAGTCTAAATCATCAGTTTCCCAGTATTATCAATAAACATATTCTTAAAGGATATAAGGCCAATTTCAGAAACAAACTAGATAACTTTATATAAGTACAATCAAAATCAGCCTGATCTATCCACGTAAGTAAACTAACATATAAATCTCTTTTGTAATCCTTTTAGCAGGGCCAGATTTAGACACGTGCCTTCTCTGCTGTAGCTCCCGCCGTTTGGAACATTCTCCCCCTAGAGGTCAGACAGGCCCCCTTGCTCCTGGACTTCTGAAAAAGACTAAAGACCTGGCTTTGTCAGCAGGGTTGGAATGGGAGGGGGAATAGTTATACCTGGGGATGGATAGTGCCCTAAGTGATTTTGAGGGGCCTGTCTCACTCACGGACTGATTAAAATCTTTTGCCACTTAGATTTTGTTATAATTTTATTTTATTGTATTGAAATGGTTTTAAATTTTAACTGCATTTTATTGTAAACCGCCCAGAGTCCCCCATGAGGTGGAGATGGGCGGTGAATAAATTTATAAATAAATAAATGTGAGGCCCTACACTGTGGAAAGCTGTAGAGGCTCTATTTGGCAAATGCTAAGAGAAAATAAGGCTGTGTAAAAAAAATTAAAACTGGGCAAGAATGTTGCAAAATGTATAACAAACCTGCAAGGGTGGAGGAAGGGCCCTCTTTGAACAGAAAGTGTGAATGCAGAAACAAAGCATATCTTAATTAATGAGGACCATGTGAGCAATACAGAAGGTTCTGATTTACTTCTCATATAAATATAAAACATATGCAGAAAAGCCTATATTGTTGTTTTATATTTGAAGTGGTAATATCTTTCAAGTATTGGTTTTTGACTGTAAATAATTACATATATGAAATCATCTTCAATAAAAAAAAATCAGAAATGTTGAAAGGGCCCTGCAGACTCTGAGGCCCTAGTAAAGGTAAAGGTTTCCCTTGACATTAAGTCCAGTCGTGTCTGACTCTAGGGGGCGGTGCTCATCTCCGTTTCAAAGCCAAAGAGCCAGCGTTTGTCTGTAGACACTTCCGTGGTCATGTGGCCAGCATGACTAAACGGAACGCCGTTACCTGCCCGCCGAAGCGGTATCTATTAATCTACTCACATCTGCATGTTTTTGAACTGCTAGGTTGGCAGGAGCTGGGACTAGCAACCGGAACTCACCCTGTCACACAGATTTGAACCGCCGACCTTCTGATCGGCAAGCTCAGCAGCTCTGTGGCTTAACCCGCAGCGCCACCGCGTCCCTCTGAGGCCCTAAGCTGTAGCTTAATTTATACCTAGATCTGGCTCTGACTATGGTTCAAACTATTGAAAAGCCAACCATCAGGAAATTAAAAGAAGTTAGTGTTGAAAGTTAGAGTAGGCTGGGAAACTTGTATTCCTTCAAATTCCTGAATTACAGCTTCAAATGATGACCTTTACCACTGGCTATTCTACCTGGATCTGTCCGGAACTGTAATTCAGCAGTGCACAAAATGGAAAATGTTTTGTTGCATTCTGGAAATTTCTGATGAACCATTTCAGATTAGCCAGTGTAAAAGAAACAGAGCCCAGAACATTCAGGCTATTCCAGTTTCCAATAAAGCAAAATCCAGAGAAACACTTTTATCGGAAGAGTACATCAAAGCCGCATACTTCATTTCCCTCTCTTCTCTCAGCAGTTCCCAGCACAGCCTTTACCACTGGCTTGTCTACTCCTATTGTCTCAGCACCTTCTACCCCTCCCCTCAGCTGCCACCAATCCCAGTGCAGTACATTTCACTCCTTCCCCTCAGAAATCACTGCATTGAGTAGCTGATCTCAGTAGTAAGGAGGCTCCCAGTGTAGCATATACCATCAGCCTTGATCTTACTTCTACTACTTCTGTCTGGAACAATTGTGCTTTGGTTTGTATTTAGAACAGAACTAGAAACATTTCTGCACAGGGTGTTTGGTACAATATAGAGAAGACTTCCACTTACTGTTTTGCCAGTACAGCCCAACAGAAAAGATCTACATACGCCCAACAAATCTATCATTAGCATATATTCATCTTTATATATCCTTTTTTAGTAATAGATATCAAAAATTATGAGAGTTGTTTCAGATTAGTATGTCTTGTCCAAAGATCCAGCATCAATTTGTACATAAGGCAGTAGAGACATACAACATACTGTATAAGAACATACTGTTTCCAAGAGCAACTTCTGCTTTTCTACTTTTAACAAGCACTGAGTAGTATGAAGAGCCCTGGAGTTATTTTTTCATTTAGTGCTGGTGGCAAAACAGTGCTTTGAGCGTGGGGTGAAATGATGTTGGCCAGCACAACATACCTTCCTCATCAGGCAACCTTAACAAATGGAATCAGCTAGTGTTGTATGGCCACTAGTTTGGATACAGTTAATAACTTAATAAGTGGACTAGTAATAGCCATATTGTATTAATGTAAATATGCCTTGAAACACAGCTGGAATAAAATTCTGGACAAATTTATTTGTACATAGAGTTGCCAGAGCACTCCAAACCGGACCTAACTTGTTGAGTTTTGGCTAAGTTGTTATATCAAGATCTATCAGGTGACCTATCACTATGAACTAGGAAATCCTGTCTGAGGAAAAAATGCAGGACTTTTAATATATTTTAGTTCCAGAGCTATACTGATTTCTATCTCCAGAGTTGTTCTGGAATTGGGTAGCTTCTAAATATAATACATCATCATCATCATAGGATTCAAAGGGATATCGAGGTCTTCTAGTCCAACCCCTGCCCAGTGCAGGAATCCTCATGCAGGAAATCCTTGCTTAACTATGCTAATTAGGACCAGAAACTGTCATTAAGCAACACAGCTGTAAGTCAAAAAACCATGTGACTGTGCTACTTAGTGACAGCAGTTCCGGCAGTCCTCGTTGCTGGTGTTAAGCAAGGACCTCATGTGACTGCAACTTGCAACTTCCTGCTGGCTTCGCCATTGACTTTGCTTGTTGGAAGCCAGCAGGGAAGGTTGCAAATTACAGTCATGTGGCCACAAAAATGCTGCAATGGCCATAAACACAACCAGTTGTAACAACCACTCTTTCAGTGCCATGATAAGTTTGAACAGTTGCTGAACAAGTGGTCATTAAACAAGGACCACCTGTACCATCCTGGATAAATGGCTGTGCAATATTTTCTTGAAACACGATTATCATCATTATTACCTCGATTTCCAGTGGAAATTAGAATAAAACAAAACAAAAAGGAAACTTTTATATGAAAGAATAGTATATAGTAGAGTTCTTGCAATAAGAGCAGAATATGGCTGTTGATTGGGAATAGGTTCCTATCCTTTAAAAGCTTAAACTGGTCTCTTAAAGATGTATGACAAAGAAGATAGGAGAGAGACCAGGAGACTGCATATAAGATTTACTTAATACATTTATTTCAGTGCTGACATGTGGATGGCAATAGACATTTAACCTTGGAGTTTAAAGTTCTTTGGCCTTGTCAGAACTGAGATGTTTTCTGTTTATTCTGCAGAACTTCTATGACAGATCTTGACTCATGGAACTGAATTTGCTTGCAGCTAGGCAATTCCCAAAATAGATATGTATACTTTGTGGAGGGCAGTGTCACCAGAGATACTCCATGGCAATTTATCTTTTGTGATAAAGTTAGAAACATAGTTCTAGGAAAGAAAGGGGTTAATTTTTCAAAATATATATTCAGGTTCTCAGGAAGAAGCCTGCTCTTCCACTGTTCTTTTGTAATAAGGGATATCCAGCTAGTAGGTGATCTTACAGACTGCAACAACATTTGTGAGGGCACTCAGCAACTCAGTGTAAGATAAACAGAGAGAGGCCACATCTGAACATCACACTAAGCCACAGTGTAAATGAGCCTTAGTGAATCTTGGTCCTGAGGACCCTCCTCTTTTCTCTTCCCTTGCCTAGTCATGGGAAATTGGCCAAAAGCTTCTGCTTTTGAAACTGTATAGCTTCAAATTAGCTATAGTTAGAATTAAACCTAATTTAGTCCAAATGATATGACAATCCATAGTTAAACAAATCAGAAGTAAAAGCTGAAGTATTTCCTCAGCTGTACAGTAATACTCTAACACTTGCTGACACCTATCTGTCAGCTGGAGAAATGTCCTGTAGCTTAGTCATAATACACTGAACTACAGTTTAGCATGATGCTCAAATATTTACAGTGACGTGAACTCAAATTATTTCCTCATTTCACTTACCAGTCACAGAAGCCAGATGAAGCAATATTTTTATGCAGTTACTAAATTAACAGGGTAATGAGTCAAGATTTGATAATATAAAATCAGTATTGACTGGACAAACTAAAAAAATCAGTGTGTGTCATGTACACACACACATGCACACACGTGTCAGCCTTGAAACAGGAATTTCTCTTCAATTAACAAGGCTCACACTCTAGAATGTCCATTAGAATCCCCTAACTACCAGAGCTGCACTTATTTTAGGGTATGTCTATTATCAGCAGTGCTGAATAGCAGTAGATAGATCAAATTAGGCTACTCCTATCTGTCAGCTGGAGAAGTGTCTTGTCTTCCAAGCATGTCACTGCTACAAAGGAAAATCCTTAGTCCCAGCAAGCTCTGACATTTGGAAATAGCAGCAATTCTCATTGTAAGAACATTTCTAGGCAGATTCTAATGTACATCCTGTGATCTTGGCTATTTAACAATGATATGCTTGCTATTATTAAATATCCCTCTTTGGGGCCCATTAATCTCTCACAGCCACCAGAACCGCACATAGACAATCAGCATAATAAAGAACACAGCAACAGCAGCGAGCTTGGCGTAGGTGGAACGCATGTTCAGATATTTTGCATCCTGGCGGTATTTCTTGGACAAACTGGACAGATTGTTTGCCTTGGAATCCAATACTGTTTCAAAAAGAGATAGCATGCAAACAAAAAGATTATACTTATATCAACATTATAATTTACCAACTAATAATGTTTCAACATTGTTATTTACAAGACAGTAAATCTGGCTTCACCCTCTTTGTCGAATATTCATTGTTTAAGACTGACTTCAGTCTGACATATACAGTATGTTTCAGTCTTGCTGAAAAGCTTACTGGATGTTATAGGTTTCCCTCAAGCAGGTAGGAACTTTTGTCTTTGATAATTAACATTTTTTATTTAAGTTAGGAACAATGACTTAACATAATTATCGTAAGGGAATTCATGGAAGGCAAATTCTTTCATTCCCCGTAGCAGTTGTACAATCTTTTGAAAAAAAATCTGTGAAAGGCTAGTGAACTTTCCTGAACAATGGGATGAGGCACTGAGTTTGTGGAAAGGAAGTTTCTCATTCCTTCTTTTCCCCATCAACTGCTCCCAACCTTCACAAGAAGCTTTTTGAAGTCACAGGTAGTGCAGGGAGAATAAAAGAGAGAATCAAAAATTTATACTGAATTAATTTAGAAGCCAAACCATTGTCAAAAGATTATCCTTTTTTTAGAAACATGAACCTCTTTGCTGTAATTTGGTAAATTGACTGAGAAACTGAGACCTTATCCAGCAGAACATTTAATTCAGAAGCTGCTACCATTAAGAATAATTACAACTCAGATAAATTAACTTCCTTAAACACCTTTTGAGTATGGTATAAAATAGTTTTTATCTACATGAGATACTAGGTTTTGTATTCAAAAGTGTGTTTATCAATTAATTATTATTCTATATTTAGTTTCTATTTAGAAAGCCTATGTTTTTAAGGAGGGATGTTTGCACAAAGAGAGAAGTTACCACTACCTACTTGCTGTTTACTATCAAGTAGCATTAGCTGTTTGATAACATTGCCATGTAACTGCACCACTTCTTGTCCTGACTCATCATCTCCATTAAGGGAAAGCTAGTATTACAGAAAAAGCAAATGAGAAATCACTCTGAGAGGCAGGCAGTAATAACTTTGTTATGTAACTGCTGCTTCTCCTAAATTATGCAAACATAGTGGTGTGGCAAAGCTAAATTGCATGAGCATAATATAAGACAAATCCTAGACAAATCCTTGCAGTTTTCTTGGCAAGATTGTACAAGTGTCTTCTTCCTAGGGCTGAGAGACTGTGACTAGCCCAAGGTCACCTAGCTGGCTTTATGCCTAAGGCGGGACTAGAACTCATTATCATCCAGTTTCTAGCCTGGTGCCTTAACCACTATACCAATCTGGGTCTCCCTTAAGTAGGATACCAGACCAAATATTGGCTTCATTACTGAAGGATTGGAACAGAAATATCATCAACCAACTGCAAGGAAGTCCATAATTAACCTATTACTGAGGCACATGTTCTGCCTTTCCATGTTTTATCAGCCTAAGTAAAGTAAGTAGACTTTTGTTCTAAATAGTTTATCATTTAAAATGTGACACTGGAGAGAATACAACAGTAGTTGATTGATACAAGTAACATTAACTAGGAATGATCAAAAGAAATTACATTTATTTAGAGTGATAAAAAGTAGAAAGGGTGGGAATCTACACTTTCAGAATTACTTCCACTTTGGGAAAGACTTTTAAATGAGTTAACTCTGGTGCACCTTTCCTCATGAAGGTTTTCCTCAGATTCAGACATAATGGTTAGGGGGGAAAAAACCCATAAATTGTTTGCTCTCTGTTATGTAAGCAGAAACTGTTCTTTTCCTTATGCCAATTATCTGTCCATAGGAGTGAATAAGAAAATGGTAGAAAGAACAGAGCCATAGCAGCCACTTCTGCTGCTCTGTCTGGTTAGATCCCTCACCTAAGCATCAGCTTCCGGGTAAGCAGGATAATTGCTTACTTGCTTTGCTTAATCACTGACTAAAGCAGATGGGTAGTGAGCATGTGGAACTAGGGCATGGAGAGATAAGATGATGGGATTTCTGTTGGGCAATGTCTGCTCCTAACCGTCTTATTGATTATTGTCTTCTCTAGCAAAAAATAAACATTGTGCAGTAAGGGTAGCTGGAAAGTGGTGCAATAGAATGAGCTACGTAAATTCAGTTGCAAAAGAAGAAATTGCCCCCACCATAAACAAGAGAACAAGGGATGAATTAAAAAAATACTTTTCAATAAGCAGTACTAATGATGTAGGCTTATTGTACATTGCACTGATACCTCAGCATGAAATAATGGCACTGAAACTCAAGACCATGATGATTTAGAACTTCTCATAAAAAATTTAATTTTCTTGGTCTGCTGGTTGGTTTGTTTTTACAGTATAAGATAAGATATTTGCACCCTATGTTCCAAGTAAATTCCCAGAGGAATTAACTACACCCTTTTAAAATACAAACAAGATGTTTAAAAGGCCTTCATATGGTACCCAAAACAGCAGAGTAAGTGCACATTCCATGTTTGGCTCTTCTCAGTACTGGCATTTTTCTGTTGCAACCTGAAGATTAGAGTGCTCCTTCATTATCCACAGGAAGTATTATTTTATGCAGAGCAGCTTGCCAGTTTCCTTCCGCAATCATGTGTTTAAACATCTCCCAAAAGGGGCAATGGTTTATGCCAGGGTTTTTCAAACTGTGAAACCCTAGCGTCCCACAAGAACTTGATGGGGTTCTGTGATAGACTAAGAGCAACAACAGCAACAAAAAAGTTCACAGAACTAACAAATTCTATGGCCTGAAAAAATCTGAAAACCTCTGGTTTATGCACCCAATTGTCTCTGTACCTGAAAGAGTTTCACCTCGTTGTAAGACTTCTTCAATGTTGGCTACCATGATTCTTTGTACATCCTGTAACTCGGTATTAATAGAGCCAAGATTTCTTCTTGCACGGCTATCTATATACAGCTTCTTGGTTTTCTGAATGTAAGTATCTGGAATAAAAAGTAATTGTTCATGTATGACCCTTCTCTTTCCAAGTTCTTGTGCATCTATCATAATTATCATTCTGTACAATTCCACTCTGAAATCATGCAGCAGAGAGGAGGTATTGCAGGGAGTAGAAAAAAGGGTGGGTGGAGGAGATAGGAAGATAATTTAATTAACTGCTATAGGAAAAAAATGAACCTCTTGTCTGTTAGTTATCTTAGTTTCCCCAACAGGGTTCAGCAACTATACTGGTAGCAAATATAGTCCCTAACCACAATCTGATTACATCCCTGTCATCCTATATTCATTTTAACACACCTTAAGGCAAATTAACAATATGGCATGAAGAATAATTTCCTAACTATATAAATTAATCTAAAATATCAGCTTTCTGGGGAAAAGGAAATCTAACTTGGCATAGTGTCCTAACAGCCAGGAACCACGCTGAGACAAGGAATAGGTCTCTAGTGTTTATTACTGCTACATTAGACAGAAAATCCTAACAAACTGAAGAAGCATGGGAAAAACCCAGACAGATAAATCCCAAAAGTTAAGGCGGGTCTGATCTGTGTCTCTTTGAATGGCTGCTCAACTCCTCAATACTATGCACGTGTTTTCCCCCCTGGATAGGGGCCCACTCCTCCTCACCATCAGTACTCATGACGCATAGACTTGTCATATAGAAGGTTCAGTCTTCAGCATCTTAACTTAACAATCAGGAAACAAGTAATTAAAAAGATACCTTATTGAGATACTAGAAAAGCACTGCCAGACTAGACAATGCAGAGCTGTCTGCCTTCAGATATAACGTTTTCAACATCCATAATCCCAGTCAGCATGGCCAATGGTGAATCATACTGGGAATTGTAATTTGAATTCTCCACCTCTCGTTTAGTGGAATAAAACTTCACAAGTACAGGTAGTCCTTGCTTAATGTCCACTTGTTCCACGACCATTCAAAGTTACAATGGCGCTGAATGATGAAACTTATGACTGGTCCTTTTCCTTGGTCACATGATTGCGATTTAGGTGCTCGGCAACCAGCTTGCAATTATGACAGTTGCAGCATCCTGTGGTCACGTGATCACCATTTGCGTCTTTCACTGCCGACTTCCGACAAGCAAAGTCAATGGGGAAGCCGGCAGGAGGTCGCAAATAGTGATCACATGACATGCTTAACAACCATGTGGGATTTGCTTAAATGGTGAAGCACATTTAGACTCCATTAGTATACTGTCATAATAAAAGTAGTCCTAACTTATATGGAATTGGTTTCTTAGTCTGTCTACCTTATAGGGCTGATAGAACAATACAGGATGTGAAATGTCATTAATCTCAAGAAGTAGAATCTCACCAAACTCAATGAAAGAATAGGGTCTGGACACTGTTGGCACCTTTTTTCCATGTTGTTCATCAAATTCTGAGTGCAAATCTTCCAGGTATGCAAAAGCCATTTTTTTGGGGAAAGCAGCTTCACATAGTATCAGATAACAAACTCCTTTCTCAATAATGTAACTGTATAAAAGAAGATATAAGCCAATTGTTAGCCTGGAAGGAAAATGAACTCCCATCTTCGGAGTATTGATTTCAGTGGCCATACTATAAACAGCAGTCCGATCTACAAGAATCACAAATTATATTTAGCCTCAACTTATACTTAGAGTTCTTCTGCATCTTAAACAAGGACAGTGGTGAGGGAGAGTGAAATCCCTTGCTTTATCGTGCTTGCCATCTTTTATCTTTAACATTTTTATTGATTTTATTGTAATTTCTTTGATTGTTGTGAGCCACCCAGAGTTCTTGAAATTTGGGCAGCATACAAGTTTAATAAATTATTATTATTACATCTTTACTTTGTTCTCTTGATGTTCTCCTTCTGTATCATTCCCTTAGCAAACAAAATGTGAAATATTTTGTAGTGGATTTCTAAGTTATCTGCCGTTAGTTTGAAAATGCAGAAGTCAAGAAAAACTTATCTCGAATTTGATAAGATGCAGCATAAAGTCCCCTTAAAAGCTTACAGTGTGGTGATATATGCAGCAAAAGATTAGGGGTTTACAACCAAAGAAATCTACAATGCTTCAGCCTAGAAAGTAAGAAGGCAAAAGCAGAAAAACAAATTAAAGCTAACAAGAGAGGCAAAATTCAGCAAAGAGGTTTTCTTCAAATATGTCAATAGCAAGAAGATGACAACTGAGTTGGTTGGCTCACTGCCTGCTTCAGATGGAGAATTGTTAATAAATGACCATGAAAAAAGCAGAGGAACTCAATCCTATTTTGCCTTTATCTTTATTACCCAAAGGAAATTGTGATTTCAGTGGAAACAGACATGTAAGATATTACATGAAAGAGAAAAAATGTAGGACACAAATACAAGATGGGGAATTCATTCAGTAGATCTGAAAAGGACTTGGTTGAGCTCATTGACAAGCTGAACATGAGTCAGCAGTGTAAACACAGAAGCTAGAAGGGCTAGTGCAGTTCCAGGCTCCACCAGAAGCACCACTGTCACAAAGACACATGAAAACCTTATTCCTCTCTACTCAGCTCTGGGCACATTTCCAGAAGCATATTGACAGGTTAGAGAGGGTTCAGTGGAGGACCCTATGAGAATAGGCTGATGGGATATTCAGAAAATAAGACTTAGGGGAGACATGATAACCATGATCAGGTACATAAAGGAAAACTACAGGAAAAATGGCCAAGAACTATTTCCCTAAAAACAGACCAAAAATAGGGAATATAAATTACAGCTGCCTAAATTTTGTTTAAATCCAAGGAAATACTTCCTGATGGTAAGATCTGTACAAAAGTGGAATATTCTACCTATGAAGTTGTGGGTTTTACATCTCTGGAGATTTTTAAGAAAATGCTGTGGACAGCCACCTCTTACGGATGGTTTAATTGGTTCTTCTGTACATTTGCGGAGGCTTGGACCAGATGATTCTTATGATCCATTCCAAGTCTACAATTCTATGAACCTGCTGAGTTCTTCAACACTGTGAGGAACTGACACATATCCCTGAATGCCCCTTCAAGAATCTGAGAACCCTCTGAGGCTTGCTATAATGCTTTTAATTAGTTCCTTATAGATAACAATTACATTCAGGCCTTTCTGGATCTCAAATGGAGGGAAGAGTGTCCAGTAACTCCTCTTATATAATTACTTGGATCAATACCTACTTGTAATAACTGACAAGTATTATGTTCTACTACTAATGCTCCAATCCTTGCCCAATTTGAGGTTATCACAAAGGGATATATTTTCTTTCAATATAGTAATTTGATGGAGTGGATTCTATACAAAAGCTTGATACAATAATGCTTTTAGGTTGTATAATTTTCAATAACAAATGAAAACTACTAAAAGTTCTCCTCAGATCTCCTGTATCAATATAAAATAATTTTATGTACAAGCTCATATCCCTTACTCATTTTTCCCCTTAATGTGAGCAGGGTAAATCTTGCAAAGGACTAAGCTGATAAACTGAGAACTGATTTCAGCACACTGAATTCTTCCAGAACTATGTTTTAAAAATGAGACATGATGTCACTTCTCTTGAAAGTTTGAGAACCTCACCAAGATTTGCTATTTATACTTACTGAAAAGTCATTGCTCCAGCTTCTAATGTGCATCTGGTAGGAGACTGTTCATTGAGTTTCCGAAACAATTGCTTGGCTTGGCTTTGGTACTGCTGCAGATCTCGACCCGACTACCAAAAATCAGTAACAAAAACCCAAAAAACAAACAAAAAATGTTCAGCATACAACTTCTGCAAATTTTTTCAAATTCTGGTGAATGATTAGAAAGCAACCAGATCCAAACTTAGATCCTGTGGCACCTTAAAATATAAACATTTGTGGACTACAGTATCCACTTTATCTGCAGATTCCTGTTCTCCAGTAGCAAACATTAAGCCTGTGAAATACTGGAGCATATTCACATGAAATAAAGAGAAAATCCCATAACTGTATAACCTGTCTTCCTTTAAATGGAAGTGGGGAAGAATGAATGCAATTCAGTAACCATACTGGCAAAGCTCACAGAGAATATTATTTCCAGCCTAGACAACTAGAAACCATCTCATAGTAAATAACGAAAAATTAACCCTATGCAATTGGGTTTACTCCTAAATATCTTTCAATTTTAATTCTGGCATTTAGCGAGTACACTTAAAATGCTTAAGCTGCTTCGCATATATTAATCAGAAATTAAATACTGAGTAGAAAGGGGGGGGGAAGCCACGGTATCTCACACTTACCTGCTCATCCTCCTGCATAGAAGCCGCTAACGGAAGCCCATCAGCTACCCGAGCAATCATCGTTAGAAGCACCATCTTAGTTTGGACGAACAATACCTACAGATTCAGAATCCTGCCGCCCAAGACTAACTACACTGAGCTGGCCGGAAGCTGCAAAGACCAAATTCCGGATCCCCATAACAACTGTCCCGTCTATTTCCTGTGCAGTTCTATCGCCGGTTAAGAGCGGAGGTTCCTTGCTTTTTGGTTCCGGTAGAAGTGATGGACATTTTTTTGTTCCGTTCAGAGGTGTGGGTTTCCCAATATCCCCAGCAAGGGTCGGAAGCATGATTCGAAGCACACAAATGAAGGCCTAACAGTTTGAGGGGGAGATCGAGCAATATGCTGCCCATGAACGGCCTCCGAGACCGATGGCTCGAGCCCCAGCTGCGTCCCGTTAGCCCGGTCCCAAATAGGGATGTCCTCACTCCTCGCCTGCCTCCTTTTCTTTCTTTCTCCGAGCTCCTTGTCATCTCCTGTAGCTTTTAAATGCTATGGCGCGATTTTAGCAAAAGAAGCATTTGCAAACTGAAGACGTAACGTGACGTAACAGTTGTGTAATAGTATTTTAGGTGCACGCTTTTCGTTATGTAAATAACAGCAGGGAGAAGGGGTTCAACTCCCTCTCCTGCTCCTGGGGAAGGAAAAGTCTTTTCTACATGACTACTGTTTGCTATTAGGAGAAGCTGCTGTTGACGTGAACGGAGACTTCAGGTGAAAAGCCAATACTGTATTCCGTGTAGAGAAGGATGGTGTTCCTTGTCAAAGAGAGAAAGTGAAACTAACAGCTTTCCACAAGCCAGTATAAACTCAACTGTGCACAAGTTTCATTACTGCTTTAACAAAAACCATGCATGTTACTTGTAAATGGTATAACTGGTACTTATATATACCAGTTAACATTCTAATTTCTCCCTGAACGCTTGGATTCTTCAAACTGAGCCTTTAGTGTTTAGCTTTTGTTGTTTATTCGTTTAGTCGCTTCCGACTCTTCGTGACTTCATGGACCAGCCCACGCCAGAGCTTCCTGCCGGTCGTCAACACTCCCAGCTCCCCCAGGGACGAGTCCATCACCTCTAGAATATCATCCATCCATCTTCCCTTGGTTGGCCCCTCTTCCTTTTGCCTTCCACTCTCCCTAGCATCGGCATCTTCTCCAGGGTGTCCTGTCTTCTCATTATGTGGCCAAAGTATTTCAGTTTTGCCTTTAATATCATTCCCTCAAGTGAGCAGTCTGGCTTTATTTCCTGGAGGATGGACTGGTTTGATCTTCTTGCAGTCCAAGGCACTCTCAGAATTTTCCTCCAACACCACAGTTCCAAAGCATCTATCTTCCTTCTCTCAGCCTTCTTATGGTCCAGCTCTCACAGCCATATATTACTACGGGAAACACCATTGCTTTAACTATGCGGACCTTTGTTGTCAGTGTGATGTCTCTGCTCTTGACTATTTTATCGAGATTTGTCATTGCTCTTCTCCCAAGGATTAAGCGTCTTCTGATTTCCTGACTGCAGTCAGCATCTGCAGTAATCTTCACACCTAGAAATACAAAGTCTTTCACTGCTTCTACATTTTCTCCCTCTATTTGCCAGTTATCAATCAAACTGGTTGCCATAATCTTGGTTTTTTTGAGGTTTAGCTGCAAGCCAGAATTTGCACTTTCTTCTTTCACCTTCATCATAAGGCTCCTCAGTTCCTCTTCGCTTTCAGCCATCAAAGTGGTATCATCTGCATATCTGAGATTGTTAATGTTTCCTCCAGTGATTTTAACTCCAGCCTTGGATTCCTCAAGCCCAGCACGTCGCATGATGTGTTCTGCATACAAGTTGAATAGGTAGGGTGAGAGTATACAGCCCTGCCGTACTCCTTTCCCAATCTTAAACCAGTCCGTTGTTCCGTGGTCTGTTCTTACTGTTGCTACTTGGTCGTTATACAGACTCTTCAGGAAGCATACAAGATGACTTGGTATCCCCATACCACTAAGAACTTGCCACAATTTGTTATGGTCCACACAGTCAAAGGCTTTAGAATAGTCAATAAAACAGAAATAGATGTTTTTCTGAAACTCCCTGGCTTTTTCCATTATCCAGTGGATATTGGCAATTTGGTCCCTAGTTCCTCTGCCTTTTCTAAACCCAGCTTGTACATCTGGCAATTCTCGCTCCATGAATTGCTGAAGTCTACTTTGCAGGATCTTGAGCATTACCTTACTGGCATGTGAAATGAGTGCCACTGTTCGATAGTTTGAACATTCTTTAGTGTTTCCCTTTTTTGGTATGGGGATATAAGTTGATTTTTTCCAATCTGATGGCCATTCTTGTGCTTTCCAAATTTGCTGGCATATAGCATGCATTACCTTGACAGCATCATCTTGCAAGATTTTGAACAGTTCAGCTGGGATGCTGTTGTCTCCTGCTGCCTTGTTATTAGCAATGCTTCTTAAGGCCCCCTCAACCTCACTCTTCAGGATGTCTGGCTCTAACTCACTGACCACACTGTCAAAGCTATTCCTGATATTGTTATCCTTCTTATAGAGGTCTTCCGTATATTCTTGCCACCTTTTCTTGATCTCTTCTTCTTCTGTTAGGTCCTTGCCATCTTTGTTTTTGATCATATCAATTTTTGCCTGGAATTTACCTCCAATGTTTCTAATTTTCTGGAAGAGGTCTCTTGTCCTTCCTATTCTATTGTCTTCTTCCACTTCTGCGCATTGCTTGTTTAAAAATAATTCCTTATGTCTTCTGGCTAACCTCTGGAATTTTGCATTTAATTGGGCATATCTCCCCCTATCACTGTTGCCTTTTGCTTTCCTTCTTTCTTGGGCTACTTCTAGTGTCTCAGCAGACAGCCATTTTGCCTTCTTAGTTTTCTCTTTCTTTGGGATGTATTTTGTTGCCGCCTCCTGAACAATGTTGCCAACTTCTGTCCAGAGTTCTTCCGGGACCCTATCTACTAAGTCCAGTCCCTTAAATCGATTCTTCATCTCCACTGCATATTCCTTAGGAATATTAGTGAGCTCATATCTAGCTGATCTGTGGGTCTTCCCTAATGTCTTTGGTCTGATCCTAAATTGTGCAATAAGAAGTTCGTGATCTGAACTACAGTCAGCTCCAGGTCTTGTCTTTACCGACTGTATAGAAGTCTGCCACCTTTGGCTGCAAAGGATGTAGTCAATCTGATTTTGGTATGAAGGGAAAAAAAGGTAAAACTGTATTGCCTTTTGGATGATATAAAAAGCAATTATGTGGTTTCAGTTCTATTCTAGTTTGGTAGTGCTCCTAGAATAAATACATATTGTTGCCATCTGGAACTTCTGTGGATCATTGATGATATGTTAGAATAGTTTTAACAGAGAATTGTAGGTGGGAAGCAGCAATATTTTGCCTTTTCCTCTTACAAGTTTATCTTGTAGTTTATTGAAGAAGCCAATTTAGCATCCTCATTGAGCTTCTCTCAATCTGCTCCAGTTTGTCTGATTTTTTTCATAAACTGTAATAGTTACTCAAAACTGGACACAATAGTTGGGATAGCATCTGACCAGCACAAATAAAGTGTAATATTTTAGAAACCATACTTCTGTTAAAGCAGCCTGAAATTGTATTTGGGTTTTTTTGCAGCCCCTTTGTATATGCTGAGCAATATCAGCTTTTAAATATTCCAAGATCTTTTAACCAGTATTACCAATTAGGTATCTCCTGTCTTTTATTTGTATATTTTATTTCTTTTTCTAAATGATGAACAAGGTATTTGTCTTTTGTAGTTACATTCTGTTATTTTAAATCCATTTCTCTATCAAGATAATTTTGAATTTTATTTTTATCTTCTAGGATATTAACTAGGGTGCCTGATTTTATATTATCTGCAAATTTAATAAGTAATCCTTACGTCTTTATGCAAGTCATTCATAAACATACTGAACATTACAGGCCCAGATCTGAACCTTGTGACATGCCACTTGATACCTAATACGTGTCTTTTATTTTTCAAAAGACTGCTGGATTTAAACCGGTAGCTGTTCAGGCCTGTCTGCACAAACTCCCCTGCACCTGCAAGACACATCAACGAGTCTTGCGCATGCCCTGGCACATGCCCAGAATTGCGGGGGGTCTGACATGACCAGGCATGTCCTGAACAAGACCTAACCTTTTTTCACTAGCAGACACAAACACTTATGCCCAGAATCGCGGTCCTGACATGTACCCATAATAAGTACCACAACCGGATGCTTGCTGCCTGGTTGATTGTTGCTTGTGAGTATTTTAATTCCCGTTAACATTCCTTGTCTTTTGCCGTAGGTGCGGAATAAATTTTATTAAGGCCGTGCTTCAAACGCTTACGTGTACATGCGGATTTGAGGGTACAAGTGGCAAAATACGCGCCTTTAGACTTTTTACAAAGGAAAAAGCCGGCTGTGGTTTTAAAAGGGCTTTTTTTCCTGCTTTCAAGGAAGTGATTTTAAAAAAGGGGGTCAAACGCAGGCCGGGGCTGCCTTTTAGGGGATCATTTTCCAGTATTCGAGGCACTGATTTTTAGCACTACACAAAAATTAAAAGCATCATTAGGCTATTATTTTTTAGTTCACAGGGCACAAAGTAAGGGTTTGTTTCCCAAAAATACAGGGCTGCCTAGGCCTCTGTTCACTTTACTTAGCTGTTTTGGCTTCAAACGCCCATACAATTAGGCTAGGGGTTAATCTAATCATGTACCCAGGGCCCTGACTGCCACACCTTTCTTGACGGGGCTAGGTTCAACACGCCTTAACTGATTAGGGTTACGACCTCACGACTCACGCTTTTCTTGATGGGGTTAGGTCCTGCGCTTCATATCCGGCTAGGGTTATGACCTTGTGAGTCCTGCACCAAGTGAGGGGAAAATTCCGTCAGTTATTCCTCATTAAACTGAGTTTGAGTGAAGTGCTGTAAGATTTTGTCATGATTCAACATTTTTATTATAGATTTGGATGGCAAGGTGGAGGGAATGTCCATCAACTTGGAAGTAATACAAAACTGGGATAGTTAAAAGTCTGAAAAACAGAAACAAATTTTTAATTAATCTTGGTAAATTAGAGAAATGATTTGAAAATAACAGAATGAAACTGTATAGAGACAAAGGTAAAATTATTCATTTAGGAAAATAAAAGCAAATATATAGTTATAGAATAGAAACTAGTATGTGCATTAAGTGACTGCAGTATACAGTACTGTAGGTTACTTTATGTGCTAGGAAGGCTCTTTAATATACAGTAGTATATTTAGCATATATTACATATATATTTTGTATGTATGTGTATACGTACATGTACTGTATATGTGTGTGTATGTGTGTATGTATGTATGTATGCATACACACACACACACACATTGTGTGACTGTGTGTGTCTGTGTGTGTGTGTATGTATAAATATAATATAATATAATATATATCCCAGCCATGCACTTGTATGCTGGTCCCATAGGGAGGGTTGAGGTAAGACCTGGTGACCTACCTTGTAAAAACCTTGCCAAGAAAATTTTATGGAAAGGCTCTCAAATGAATCGGATATTGTGCCCAATGGTAGGACCCCCAGGCCAGAAGATACCCAAGAAGCTACTGGGGAAGAGCAAGGACCTGCAGTAAGTAGTCAAGGCATTAATGACACACCTGGGGCAAATCCAGCAGGAATCCCAGCTGCTGATGCAGCCATTGGTGAAAGCGAGGGTCTGCGCTGCATGGACACATCAGATAGCAATATGCGAGGAATGAGCTAGGGTAAATTGAGTATCATCAAACAGGAGATGGCCAGGTTGACCAATCAACCTCCTTGGTGTCAGTGAGCTATATGGCTATTTGGCTACAATGGCTATTTCCAGTCTGAGGAATTCACTATCTATTACTCTGGACATAACACCAGGAAAATGTATGGCGTGACATTTATCACAAGCAAGAAATTTGCTCAAGCAGTGGAAAGCTTCTTGACAGTTGATGATCACATTATGACCATCTGAATCTGTGCCAAGCCCCTCAGAATCACAGTTGTCCAAGTCTATGCCCCAACGACTGATGCAACAGAGCTTCAAATAGAGGACTTCTATGCCAGCATCAAAAAAAAAAACCTCTGAAACAAACGCCCCAAAAAGACATTATTTACATACTGGGTGATTTCAATGCAAATGTTTGCAGGCAAGCAAAAACAGGCATCACTGGCAGCTTTGGACCTGGGGAGAGGAATGATGCAGGCAATTGTTGGTTCAATTTTGCCATGAAAATAATTTTTGAATCATGAATACCTGGTTCCAACAGCACAAGCATCACTTATGCACTTGGACCTCACCAACTAAACAGCACCATAATCAGATCAACTATGTCCTATTCAGCCATTGATGGTCCATTCAGTCCTTGCTGTCAAGACATATCCAGGTGCCGATGGCAGTTCATATCATGAATTGTTTGTGGCTAAGATCAGAGTCAAATTATGCAACATCAAAAAGACAGCACCACCAAAAAGTTTGACATCACCAAAATCCCTTCCATGTATGTAATTGAGGTGAAAAATAGGTTTGAACTGCTGGACACTGCTGAGAAGATAGGCATGAATTGTGGCAAGAAATTTAATTGCTCATCATTAAAACAGCAGTTGAACACATACCATACAAGAAGCCAGAGAAAAAATGCAAGTAGCTCTCAGATGAAACCATCAGAATAGCTGAGCAAAGAAAATCAGCCAAAGCAGCAGGCAAACAGGAGGAAACAAGGAGACAATGCAGTTTTCCAAAGAGCAGCAAGGAAAGACAATGAAGTTTACTGGGACCAGCATTGCAAGCAGCTAGAAAAGGACTGCATGAAGGGCTGCACCATTTATGCAAGTCGAAAGGATTTGAACACCAGTTAGTGTTCATAAAAGCATCATCAAAAACAAGCAAGGGAAAGAACTGTCTGACCAACAAGGTGCCAAGAACTGATGGTGAGGATATAGAGAAGAGCTGTATGCCAGCAACAAAGAGGCCCAGCCTTCTCAAGATGATGAGGAAAGGGTAGCAGACATAGTACCAGACATCCTTCAGGAAGAAGTCATGTGGGCAATGAGCCAACTGCCAAACAACAAGGCCCCTGGTGTTGATACCATACCTGCAGAATTGATGAGGCCTGTACCACCCACAACCATCACAGCCTTGTGCCAGAAAATTTGGGAAATGAATACATGGACACAGGATTGAAAAGAGTGTTCATTCCATTGCCAAAAAAGGGCATGTCCAAGGATTGCTCCAATTACCGTATAATTGCCCTCATCCCTCACGCTAGCAAGATTCTTCTTAAGATCATACAACAACGTCTGGTGCCAACCATCAAAAGGGAATTACCAGATGTTCAAGCTGGCTTCAGGGGTTGTGACACTCATGACCATATTGCAAATCCATGCTGGATCATGGAAAAATCTCAGAAATATCAAAAGAACATCTACATCTGCTTTATTGACTACAAAAAAACTTCAATTGTATTGATCATGACAAGCTGTGGAGAGCCCTAGAAGTCCTAGGGGTGCGAACACATTTGGTCAAGTTGGTGCAATTGCTGTACACAAATCAGGAAGCCACCATGCGAACACCATATGGAAACACGGATTGGATCAAGATAGAGAAAGGAGTATGACAAAGTTGCATTCTTTCACCTTTCTTATTCAACCTGTATCCCAAAGTGATCATGAGGAAACTTGAAGAATCAAAAATTGGAGTAAAGACTGGAGGAAGGAACATCAACGATCTTCAATATGCTGATGATTCCTCTCAGAAACCAAAGAAGGCCTGAAACATCTGATCAAAATGATTAAAGAAGAAAGCAAGGAATTTGGCTTCTTCCTAAACATTAAAAAGGCCGAGCTCATGACCACTGCGAGGAATGGAAATGTCAAAGTAACAATTGATGGTGAAAAGATTGAATGTGTGCAAGAATTCACTTTCCTAGGATCGCAGATTGACCAATGCAGCAAATGCAGTCCAGAAATAAAGTGTCGAATGGCACAGAGTCACACAGCAATGATGAACATGAATCAAGTATGGGAAAGCAAGGACATCAGTCTGACAACCAAATGCAGATTAATCTGCACTATCATGTTTCCCATAGCTACCTATGGTTGCGAAAGTTGGACCATGAAAAAACTAGACAGGAGGAAAATCGGCTCATTCAAGCTGTGGTGTGGGAGAAGGCTCCTACACATTCCTTGGTTAACAAAGGTGCCAAACAAGCAAGTACTGGAGCATATAAAACCAGACATGTCACTGGTGCGCAAAATCATGGCTTACTTATTTTGGCCATGTCATGCAATTAATCTCACTGGAAAAGGCAATTTTGCTCAGAATGCTCAGAATGCTCAGCGGTAAAAGGAAACGAGGCTGCCAAAAAACATGGTGGCTAGACACCATCAAAGCTGACACCAGCCAGAGCATAAAACAACTAAAAGAAGCCATATAAGATTGGAAAATGTGGAGAGAGCTGATCTATTGAGTCGCCGAGAATTGGACACAATTAAATGGGTAGCATCATCATCAGAAGTGTGTGGGTGTATGAATAATATTTAACGTAGTATATATTAGTATATAGTACATTGTAGATAGTACATTAAATATATTAGTATATTTTATAGTATATAGTGTATTTAATGTAGTATAAGATTATTTGATTTCCCAGTTCAATTTATTATAAGCTTATTTTATCACACTTATATTCTGCTTTTCCTCCAGGAGGTGAAGACCCCTTTTTTTATTCTTATAGCAACTCTATGAATTACAATACATTAAGAATTAGCTAGAGGGTTAACTTGGGGCAACCCTATCTGTTTGAGTTCATATCTCTTTCTCCTGTTTTGCTTGATTATTGTATCTAAGGGGATGAATTAGTCTGGGTCTTTTTATATGTGTTTCTGTTTCTCATGCCCGTGTGCTGTATGCTGTAAAAATGAAATAATACCTAAGAGCTTGGGCATGTATTTAAATTTTGTATAAGAATGAACGGCAGGTAGTCCTTGTTTAGCAACCACAAATGGGACCAGCAACTTGGTTGCTAAGCGAAGCAGTTACTAAGTGGGTAATCACATGATCACAACTGTGCTTTCCTTTCCCCCACTCCCCCAGCCTTTGGAATGCTTACCCCCATGCTGGGATAATTAGCAAGAAAGGAATTAATGTTTGTATTACCTTCACTGGAGAGGAAGGGATTACAAGAGAGTAAGCAGGCACACAGTGGGGAAGACACCCAGCTGTTTGCATAGCATGCTTGTGGCTGCTGGTACCAGTGCATTGCTTTCGATGTGTATTCCCCACTGGGTGCCTGCTTAGTCTCTTGTAATCCCTTCCTCTCCAATCTTTCTGCTTTGCAAGGTAGGGGGCAAGAAAAATAACAGGTCAGGCACAAGACAACACATACTGACTGTAAACACATGACAGAGGTGAAGGTCGTACATGCAGTATTGCTCATAAAGTTATTTTTCCAGCACTGTTGTAACTTTGAATGAGGCAGTTGCTAAGTGAGGACTACCTGTATTAGTCCTTTCCTTTTAGAAAAACGCAGAAAATGGTTTCCACTCAAATATATAGGTTTTTAAAATATTGTTCTTAGATATGTTCAAAATGTTCTCTCTCACCAAAGATGAAGTTGACAGGAAAATATTAATTTAATATTAATTTCACCTCTTCTAGTCAGAAAGTAGAACTAAACTTTTGCATACTATATGAAACACTCCCACCACCATTCCTCAGCCTTAGCTCTGCCTTCTAGTTAGGAAAGGCTTTTTCCTCTTGGCTCCACTGCAGTTAAGAAGTATGCCTTAATAAATTCTGTGAGTTGTTCCCACTTTCTATTAAGTCCAGAGACCACATGGCGGCACGGACACTCCTTTAACTCAGAAGCGGACAAGATCGCAGCCGTGGCGATCAAACTACAAGACAGGGCGGCGGACTGGTACGTCCAAATGTACGAGTCCAACTCCCCCGCCCTCTCTGACTTCCACGCCTTCATCACTGAGATGAAGCACTACTTTGAGGACCCGCTAGCCAAGGAGAGGGTTAAAAGCGCGCTCCAAGGCCTCAAACAGGGCGCACGAACTGTCCCGGACTACGCCCTCGAATTTAAAGCCCTCGCAGGGAAGATCAACGACTGGTCCGAGACTACCCTGCTAGAAATGTTCAAAAGGGGCCTCAACCGCGAGGTACTCCAATGGGCACTCTACCGGGACGACCCGGAGACTCTGCAAGGCTGGATCCACCTCACGGGGAGAGCGGAACACGCGCACCGCACTTTCCTAATGGCGACGACAGAGGACAAAACAAACACCAGCCCAAAGGTACCCGCGCCACACTTGGGGCCAGCCGGTCCCACGTATCAAAAGAAGAAGTTTACTCGCGGGCCCTGCGGGAAGTGCGGAAAAATGGGGCACAAAACGGCAGATTGCTTCTCCAACCGAACACTAACTAGCGCTCCCAAACCCGCACTGAAAACGACGCTCAAACCAACCAACCCACCGCCGCCCCCCCACGCACGAGGAACACGTAACCCTAGTCAGACAAGTCCTCAAGAAGCTAAGAAGGGCGAAACTCTATGCCAAACCCTCAAAGTGCGAATTCCATAAAGCACGCCTAGACTACCTGGGGTACCGAATCTCCGGGGAAGGCATAGAAATGGACCCCGCAAAAGTCGAGGCGGTGGTGAATTGGGAACGCCCACGTAACAGGCGCCAACTCCAAAGCTTCCTCGGCTTTGCGAATTTCTACAGGTCATTCGCACGGGGGTTCGCGGAGATAGCCCTCCCCCTGACAGACCTCCTCAAAACTAAAGGAGTGGGGGACACACGGTGCGCCAAGAACCCAGGGACAGTATTAAATTGGACTCCCGCGTGTCAAACAGCATTCAACAGGCTGAAAGCGCTGTTCACCACGGAGCCAATCCTCGCGCATCCGGACCCAGAACGGCCGTTCGTGGTCCAAGCCGACGCCTCAGACTTCTCCCTGGGGGCCATACTACTCCAAAAGGACCCCACAGGAATCCTGAAGCCATGCGCCTACCTGTCGAGGAAATTCTTGGAGACGGAAAGGCGCTGGCACGTGTGGGAGAAGGAAGCGTTCGCAGTAAAATCGGCGCTAGAAACATGGAGGCATCTACTGGAAGGAGCCACCCAACCATTCGAGGTCTGGACAGACCACCGGAACCTCGAGGCCCTCCGGACGCCCAGACGCCTCAGCCCGAAACAGGTCAGATGGGCCCAATTCTTCAGCCGCTTTAACTTTCAACTGAAGTTCATGCCGGGCAAAAAGAACTTCCTGGCTGACGCCCTCTCCCGACTGCCCCAAGACGAAGAGCCCGTCCCAGATATGATCGGGACGGTCCTATCCGCCTCCCAGCTGGGGATGGCTGTGACCACCCGGAGCGGCACTCAGAAGCAGCCCAACCCCACGTCGCAACCGACGGCAGGCCAACCAGCGACCAGACGGCGCCACCCACGACTGCCAGGAGGTATACGCGCGGACCTCACCGCCGCCCTCAAAACCGACCCCTGGCTACTAGCAAACCCTGACAAGGTGACGATGGCACAGGACCTAGCATGGGGGGAAGGCAGAATATATGTCCCGGACTCGCAACGCCAGGCGATCTTGCGCAGATCACACGACATCAAGCAAGCGGGACACTTCGGGTTCCTAAAGACCCTGCATCTAACACGACGACAATTCTGGTGGCCCGCGCTGAGACGGGACGTGAAGGCCTATGTAGCGTCTTGCCCGACATGCGCCATGGCCAAACGGGCACCAGGTAAGCCCCCGGGACTTCTACAAACGGTGGTGGAGCCCTCCCGCCCATGGGAGGAAATCTCCATGGATTTTATAGTAGATCTACCACCCAGCCAGAAGAAAACGAGCATTTGGGTGGTGAAAGACTACTTTTCCAAACAGGCCCACTTCATCCCCTGCTCATCAGTCCCGTCTGCCCAGCAACTGGCCAAACTCTTCCTTATACACATGTACAGGTTACACGGATGTCCCGCACGCGTGGTGACCGACAGGGGCACACAATTCACCTCGAAATTCTGGCGGGCCTTCCTAAAACTGACTGGGACCCAACAAGCCCTATCCACGGCCTGGCATCCCCAGACGGACGGAGCCACAGAGATCCTCAATGCCACCCTGGAACAATTCATACGCTCATACACCAACTACCACCAAGACGACTGGGTCGAACTGCTTCCGTTCGCAGAAGTCGCATACAATAACGCCGTCCACACGAGCACAGGGAAAACCCCGTTCGAAGTAGTCTCCGGGCGCGACTTCGTACCCATACCGGAGCTACCGCAACCCCCGGGACCCCAAGTGGACGCTAGTGACTGGGGATGGAAGATAGCGGAATCGTGGCCAATAATCACGGCAGCGCTGAAGGAAGCACAGGCGGCCTACAAAGAACAGGCCGACAAGCAACCGACGTTCCAGGCAGGGGATATGGTCTACCTATCCACCAAATTCATGAAATCACCTCAACCCTCGAAGAAACTGGGGCCTAAGTATATCGGGCCGCTTCGAGTGACACAGATAGTGAACCCGGTGGCAGTACGCCTGGACCTGCCGCACAATCTAAGGAGACTCCACCCGGTATTCCACAGCAGCCTCCTGAAACCTGCAACCACCTCTCGATGGCACCCAAGCACGCCGCTGCCCTCCCCAGTGATGATCGACGGCCAACAACATTTCGAAGTAAGAGAAATACTCGACTCTCACCGCCAATGGGGAACACTACACTACCTAGTAAAGTGGAAACACTTCCCCCACCCAGAATGGGTGGCGGCGCAACACGTCAAGGCGCCAGACCTGACCCGGGCATTCCACAGGACGTACCCCAACAAGCCAAAGGGGCGCCAAGCCAAACCGGCCCCTTGAACACCCTTCCCCCCTCGGGCCTCCCCCCTCCCACCCGCCGCACCCCCAGGGGAAAGGGCCCCCCAAGCCCGCGACTTGAGTAGACCTCCTCCCCCCCGGGACTCACCCTCCCCCCGCCCCCGGGCCCACTAGGGAGAGACGATTGGTCACAAGTGCATCGCCAGGGGGCAAACGCCCAGGATGCACACATGACAATGACGAACTCAAAAAGACAAAAAGATAAGGTTCCTACCTGGAGCTGAAAAGCACCCGACCAGCCACGCCTCCACCCACGATGAACTGAGCACGAACAAGCAGGGTGTGGTCGAGGCATGCGCACTCCCAGGGCGTGGGCGAGGCATGCGCACTCGGAACACACCCAAAGATGGACACGAAGTAGAGGGCGGAGCAGGGGGAGGGGCAAAAACACTCCGGCGGGAAAAACAAAAAAACAAACAAACAAACAAATATTTTTGACAGCTCTCCCGGGGAAAACCGGAATGCCGGGGGGGGGGGCTATTATTCGAACAGGGGGCAGTATGTCATGAGTACCGTTGAGCTGAAGGCAGCAGCACAACGGCACACATGACAATACCTAGGAAGCAGAGGAAGGGATTAAAGATAAGCAAAGCATGCACAACAACAGACACAGACCCCGGCCGGATGACCCAGCCATCAGAACACAAAAGAGGAAGAAGGAAAGACAAAGACAGGGCGGATCACGAGGCACACCTGAAGCTGTCAGCGAAACGCAACGGAGATCGCCCAGCTGACAGCAATCACCGGCCGGAGAAAGAAACCGATTATGGGTGAAGCCCGGGGCACCAGCAGGGGCCCTGCAACCCTTCACCTACTGGCAAGGAAGCATGCAGGACTGGGGGGGGATGACACAACCCAAAGTGGGGGGGGCGCTGACCGGCGCGGGCTATTTAAACCCCGCACCGGCGCGCTCCCTTCACTCTCAGCTTTTTTCGCGTTAAGTACTACACTGAAATAAACCTGAACCTGCTCTTCCTTGAATCAGTGTCTGTGTTTCACTCAGTGGTAGGCAGCGCATGACATCGGCAGTGCATCCTCAGATACTTCAGAGAGACGGGCCTCCCCTAACTGATCTTTTTATACGTGTTATATCCCACCCCCAACCCTCCAGAGACCTCCCTTCTCTCCTGACCTGAGTCCCCTCCCAAGCCCATGCCCCCCTATACTAACAAACCTACCACGGTCTCCAAGGGGCTCACTAAACTCAAGATGCTTCTGCAGCAGCACTCAGCATCTCCAGTCAAGTAAAGCCCACCCCCAAATTGGGCACACTTAGAAAGATCTGTGTATCTCCATTCTGTGCTTGGGTTAGGTTCAAAGTTACAAGAACAACTGATTGTCCTAACAGTCAGAAATCACGCTGAGACAAGGAATAGGTCTCTAGTGTTTATTACTGCTACATAAAACAGAACCCTAACAAACTGAAGAAGCATGGAAAAAACCCAGACAGATAAACTCCAAAAGTTAGGGCGGGTCTGATCTGTGTCTCTTTGAATGGCTGCTTAATTCCTCAGTACTACGCATGCGTTTTCCACCCTGGATAGAGGCCCCCTCCTGCTTGCCATCAGTACTCATGACATCACCCTCCCCTCCAGATTCACATTCCATTTCAGCCCCCTCCCTTCCAGAGGCTTGATAAGAGTTTATGTCTCCTTCTAAGCTCCCATGGGAACTGGGCAACGATGGAAATTCTTCAAAGGAAAACTCCTCCAAGGACGAATCAGTGCTGCTCTCCAGGTCTGATAACGCTTCTGGCCCAGGTGGCTGCTGCTGGAAAATAGCTAGATAATTAGAAGAGTCGTACCGCCTCCCCCCTGGGAAATGCAAGCTCGAGGTGGAGGGCTGTGGTTCCCCCCCCTCCTCTGTTACTGGTGTCAAGGCTTCAGGCGGGGGTGGAGGCTGCAAACTTACGAACTCTTCTGCTTGCTCAGCCAAGTGAGGAACCTCTGGTAGAGTGCGAGGCTTGGGTTTGTGAGGGAAAAGCTGATGGAATCGATGAACCAGCGTTGGTGCATGCACATCTCTGGCATTCTCCCACGTGCACTCTTCCTCAGGGTAGCCTTTCCAGTGTATGAAATATTGGATGCCCCTTCCCCTCCTCCTAGAGTCCAGAATTTCCTCGACTTCGTATTCCTCCTCCCCCTCCACAATTACTTGGGGGTGGGGGGGCAGTTGTAATCGTAAGGCACTTGGGGGAGGGTCCTTGGCTAGCAAGGCTCTGTGAAAGACTGGATGGATTTTCATGGATGCTGGCAGCTTTAAGCGATAAGCCACTGGATTTATCTGCTGTACCACAGTGAAAGGGCCCACAAACTTAGAGTCCAACTTCTTGGAGGGTCTGGTAGAGGTCAAAAACTTGGTAGAGAGCCACACTTTGTCTCCTACCGCAACTGCTGGCCCCTCTTGTCTGTGAGCATCTGCAGCTCTCTTGTAAGCACTCTTTGCCCTGTTCAGCTGCTCCTTTAACAACTCCTGTGCGGCTTGTTGCTCTTTAAGAAAATCAGCCGTGGCTGGAACAGCTCCCTGCTGGGAAGAGGTGGACAACACCCGAGGGTTAACCCCGTAGAGTGCTTGAAAAGGAGACATCTTGGTAGAGGACTGTACAGAATTATTATATGTAAATTCTGCCATGGGGAGTAGGGCTGGCCAATTGTCTTGCTGATAAGTGGTGTGACACCTGAGATACTGCTGTAACCATTGGTTAATTTTCTCAGCTTGCCCGTTGCTAGTTGGATGATGATAGGTGGATCTGGACCCCTAATGACTGGAAAAGCGCCCTCCAGAACCTGGAAGTGAACTGAGGGCCTCTGTCACACACCAAGTGATTTACCATGCCTCTATACCTGAAAACATGGTCCATGAACAACTGCGCTGTGGCTTGCGCAGATGGGAGGCCCTTGCATGGAATAAAATGTGCCATTTTTGTGAAAAGGTCCACCACCACTAGTATGGAAGCCAGCCCCTGGACCGGGGGTAAATCAGTGATGAAATCCATGGAGATTGTATCCCAAGGCTGACTGGGGGTGGGTAGGGGTTGCAAGAGTCCTGTGGGCTTCCCTGGGAGAGGCTTGTCTTGTCTACAGGTATGACAAGAAGCCACATAGCCCTTTATGTCTGCAGTCATCTTAGGCCACCAGTAGTCTCTCAGAGCTCTATGGAGAATTTTGAAAACACCTCCGTGGCCTGCCGTTTGATGGTCATGGCAAAGTCTCAGTACTTCTTCCCTCGATAAGGGGGGAATGTATAATCGCCTGCTATGCCAGAGGATTCCTGCCTCCACATTGAATGGTGAGGCAGTGTCTTGCGGTCATCCACAAGAGGTCTGGAGGTCATCCATCCTGGCCCTGGCATACGAGTCTTGTTGCTGCTGAGCTCTGACTCTTGTAAATAGGTCCTCTGCTTGTGTGCCTGCTGCTAAAATCTCTGTTTGGTTTTCCCTCATAGACTGATCAAAGTTGTGAGGTTGTAATATAGTAGCCTGTACCTCCTGGTGAGTGGCAGGGGTTGCCTGAATGGTTTGAGAGAGGGCATCTGCCAAACAGTTTTGCACCCCGGGCACATAAGAAATAACAAAATTGAAACGGGAGAAAAACAGGCTCCATCTGATTTGGTGTGGGGTGAGGGATCTGGTGTTTTGTAGAAGCTGTAAATTCTTGTGATCGGTGCAAACTTTCACAGGAAAGGCTGCACCTTCTAGCCAGTGCCTCCACTCTTGGAATGCTGCTTTAATTGCTAGCAACTCCTTGTTAAAAACATCATAGTTTCTCTCTGCTGGTGAGAGTATGCGTGAAAAAAAGGCACAAGGAAGTAATGTATTCTCGGTTTTGTTTGTATATTGCAATAACACCGCCCCAATGGCAATATTGGAAACATCTGAATGCATTGAGAATTGCTTCGTGGGATCAGGGTGTTTTAACAGCGGCTGGGATGCAAAGAGTTGCTTGAATTCTTGGAAGGCTGCTTGCTCTCTCTCCCCCCAAATGAATTTTGATCCTTTCTTCAAAAGCTGTGTGAGGGGTCTAGCCCTGTCACTAAAGTTTTTTATGAACCGCCTGTAAAAATTGCAGAACCCTAGAAATCTTTGTACATCTTTCACATTTTGGTGGGGTTGCCAAGAGAGAATTGCCTGGACCTTAGAAGGATCCATGGATATGCCTTCCGTTGATACCTTATAGCCCAGGAAATGTAATTCAGTTAAATCGAAGGCACACTTCTCTAGCTTGGCGAACAGCTTGTTCTCTCTCAGTCTTTGTAAGACATTATGTACATGGGTTACATGAGTTGTAGCATCCTCAGAGAAAATTAATATGTCATCTAGATAAATGACCAGATACTTATCTAGTAAATCAGAGAAAATTTGATTCATAAATCGGGAAAATATGGCTCCTGCATTAGACAAGCCAAAGGGCAAAACAAGGTACTCAAATTGACCAAACCTGGTGTTGAAGGCAGCCAGATATTCATGCCCCTCTTTCATCCGGATCAGATTGTACACATTCCTGAGGTCCAACCTAGTAAAAATGTGTGCTTTCTGTAAGCAATCCAGCAGGTCAGATATTAACGGCATGGGATAATTTTCTTTTATTGTGAGTTTATTTAAAAAACTGAAATCGTGGACCACTCTCATGGGTGCCTCCTGGTTTGCGGGTCAGGCTTCTTTGGTACGAAGAAGGTAGGAGCAGAGGCTGGGGAAGTAGATGGTTGGATGAACCCCTTTTGGAGATTAGAATCCAAGTAATCCTTTAAGGTGGCTAGTTCTTTGGGGGACATGGGATATTGTTTCCTTGCTGGAATCTTGGCTCCTGGTATCAACTCAATGGTGCAATCACAGTCCCTATGGGCGGGTAGTGCTGTGGCCTCTTGTTTGCTGAAAACGTCTGTGAAATCTGCATACTTGGCTGGCAACTGGACCCCCCCTGCTGGACTGCATTGGTTGCTGGAGAGAGGAGAGTGGCTTGAATTTTGTGGTGCTGGCATTCCTTAGCTGGGAAGGAGATTGCTCCCGTAGTCCAGTTCAACAATGGGTTGTGGATCTTCAGCCAAGGTGTGCCCAGGACTATAGGCACATTAAGTGATGCTGTAACATAAAGTTGGATCCACTCAATGTGGTCTCCCGTTGTTAAGTTGCACAGGTTCTGTGAACCTTCTAATCGGCCCTGCCTTGAGGGGCTGGCCGTCAATGGTTTCCACTTCTATGGGACGTGGCAATTCTATGGTCGGAATGTTGAAGTCTTGTACGGTCTGTATATCAATAAAATTGGTTGAAGCTCCGGAATCCACGAGGGCCTCTAGCTTGACCTGGTGCTCTGGGGTTACGCGCATTATTACTGGTAAGTAGTAAAAGGATTGCTTGGAATCCTTGGAATGAGCCCTTCTTAATTGATTGATGGTCTCCCTGCTGAGTTCTGTGGAGGGAGACTGACGGAGTTTCCTTGGTTGGAAGTAGAGGCGGAGGTGGCTCTTGTTTCAGCTGCTTGCCCTGGGGCTCTTACGGAATTTGCTTGGCTTCTCGCTGGGCAAGCTCTCACCATGTGCCCCTGGACTCTGCAGTAGAAACAGAGGGCTCTCTCTCTCCTTCTCTGTCTCTCAGCCTCGGAAGTAACCCTCCTGCTCGCCCCGATCTGCATCGGCTCCTCTGGTCCTGAGTAAGGAAGTGCTGTGGAGAGAGCTGGAAATCCTGGAAGCGTCCTGAGGCCCCTGCCTCTCCCCAGCTGCATCTGTCTGAGCTCTTCTAGCCTGGCATCTATGACCACAGACAACTGATATAAGGCTTCTAGGGTAGCTGGTGTTGCCTGGCGCACTAATTCATTCTTAATTTCTTCATCCAGCCCGTTTGAATTGGTCTTTCAAGGCACTCTCATTCCAGTCCAGATCTCCTGCTAACAACTTGAAATCAGCAATGTAGATTCCCACTCTCTTGTTGCCTTGCTTGAGCTTCCGAATTTCCTGGCTGGCAGTGACCTCTCTGATCGGGTTGTCAAAGTGTGCTCGGAACCCTGCCAGAAAATTCTGGTAGTCGTTGAGAATTGGGTCGTTGTTCTCCACCGTGGGAATAGCCCATTTGGCTGCTGGTCCCTTTAGCAGACTTGGAATGAAGGTGACTCTGGTTCTGTCTGTGGGAAACTCTGCTGGTCTGCTGTCGAAAAACATTGTGCACTGTGTGAGAAAGGTTCTCAACTGTCGTGCTTCTCCTCCAAACTTCTCTGGTAGACTGCCCTGGGATCTCAAGACTACTGGCAGAGCTGCTGCTGCTGCTGCTGCTGGCACCGGTTGTGGGTTAATCGGAGCTGGTTGTTGTAACTGCTGTAGCATGGCAGCTTGTAATGTGTTGATCTGGAGATCTACTTGTTTTTGGTGTTGTTGCAGGGCTGCTGCCAATTGTTGGATGGCTTGCCGAATTTCCTGGTTTTCTGAAGACATTTTCCAAATGTCTCTCCTTTATTTTTCTTTGTACCTCCCTCTTTCGATGGGAGTAGGAGTTTGTTAGGATTGATGTCCTAACAGTCAGAAATCACGCTGAGATGAGGAGTAGGTCTCTAGTGTTTATTACTGCTACATAAAACAGAATCCTAACAAACTGAAGAAGCGTGGGAAAAACTCGGACATATAAACCCCAGAGGCTAAGGCGGGTCTGATCTGTGTCTCTTTGAATGGCTGCTTAATTCCTCAGTACTACGCATGCATTTTCCACCCTGGATCGAGGCTCCCTCCTGCTCGCCATCATTACTCATATCGACTATATTTCTGCACATAGCCTTCTGTCACACCCTAAGTTTGAGTTTTGTTCAACGTAAGTTTTAAAACATTAGGTTTTGTCTGATTGTCCATAAAGTTAAAGATGGACTGCTTTAGATTTCTTAGAAATTCTTGTTAATGTTCTTATTTTGGCTGTTTTTGTCAACCTCTGACTCTATTATTAGTCCTAAAAAGTACTAAATTATCATTTGATTGCCTTATTTAAGTGTAGCGGTATTGAATCTTTTAAAGTACAGTATAGCAGTATTGAAATGGCCAAAGGAACATCTCTTTTGCAGAAACCCAGTAGTCAGAGAATGAGCTCTAATGATATTGACAGCACTGGATATCCAAAGGAACTTGTGTCCCAGGATCCATTTTCAAATGTTCATCTGACTCAGCTGGTTATCTGTCAAACCCAATGTTCATTTAAGAACTGTATTAGCTCAGGTTCCCAGTGAATTCCGTGGGAAAAACTAAGCTACATGAGCCTACACACATTGGCACTTGGGACTCCATTATTCATGTAGTGACTTACTCCTCAATTTATCAATTTCTTCAGGGGCATTAAAAGACCTAACTTATCCCACCTCTTCTACTGTGTATCACTCTGTGCCAATGCTGGATGTAATTCCTGATGAATTACTTTTGGATAATCCACATGAAATTTGGAGGTCTCCTGGATTATTGCATGACCCTCTCTTCACCCATTTTTAAAGGCATTTAATATTTTCTTGCAGAAAACCTGAGAACAAGACTCCTTGGTATTAGTTGAATTTCCATCCTTTCTATCTGATTAACCCTTAACTTGAAAGGCAGGAATCCTTGTGGGATATTAGTCTCCTAATTACATTGAATCTCCGTGCAATTTTCTCTAAACCTCACTGTTGCTATTGACTTGAAAATTGGGAACTATAGCTATTTATCAGTGAATGTTTATTTCCCTCCTTGTAGACCTAAGTTCGGGTATGTTGTTTCTATACCTGAACTCAGGATTGATTCTAGTTGACAGTTTTAATATAAATATGGGCTCCAATGGTGAAGCCACTGTTTCCTAAAAAGCCTTGTTTTACTCTCTATTACAAATATATACACAGCATATCCAGCTGGGTAGACTTTCTTAATTCCCTCAACAGCTCAGTTCAATCCATTGTGATATTTGATTTATGACCCATCTTTCATTTAGAAGCTGAAAGTGGCATTCAAAGGGCTCCTTCCTCCTTTTTCTTCATAAGAACCTTCTTTTGAACCAGTTTTTGATTGAAAACTCTTACACATTAAAAGAAAAAAATCCCAGTAATTTTCAATCACCAGTGAGAAAAAAAGGACCTGGCATAAATCAATAGATTTCTTGGCATGTTCAAAAGATATTCCTCACAGACTCAGGGAAAAGAACTGAAAACAAAAGACCCCTGCCAGATCAGGCCAAGGGTGCTGGAGATCCAAATCTAACACAGTAGGATTGACTTAAGCATCCCATGACCTAAAGGCCCACAAGAGGGCAGTGGTGTGTACATAAACTGTTACGCGTTTACTTTATGCCACCTATTCTCCATCATTCCGCCTCCTTTTTAAGGGATTGCTAATATGAGGTCACTTCCGTCTGCTTTTCTTTCCCAGGCACACTTGGACAAAACACATGCTCTTGAACTGTCTTCTTGTCTATCCCTGTAATGTTCTTCTTGTAACTAGAGCTTTCTAGCCATTCGTGAATCCCGCCCTCAGGAACACTTAAACGCACACAGAATACATAAAGCTCCAACGGGCGCAGCTGGCTTAGCATTTGTGTTCCACGGGGGCCAATCAACTGCATTCACAAATGTCACGAAGATGGACGGTTAGGCAGTAGCCCTCTGCCGTCGTTGCTTCTTAGCAGTTGGTATTTAAAGTACGCGGCCTCTGGTTCCAGAGATAATAACGATCAAAGCCACGCTAAAGTAAATAGTGCTGTTAACTCTGGCTAGGTTCTCATATCACACTAAGACCCGCCCCCCAGACATAGGTTCAAGAAAGTTCAAGAGAAAGGTGCGAAACTACCCACCGAAACGCTCTTTTAACACACGTGGTACACGAGGGGGCGGGGGAGTAGATGCGCACGCAGTCCGGTCGCCTTCTGTCTTCGAGGAAAGGCAGCGCTCATTCACGGCCGGTGTGAGCCTGACTGGGTTTACATACAGCTATCTCTGGTTGTCTGTCATACATCTGGCCCGGCCCATTTCCGTTCCTCGTCTTGTCGCCTCCTTGTCTCTCCAGTCTCCATTTTCCAGCGGATCTTGCTTCGAGAAGCTGTAGTAGTGTCCCCTTGGCCTTTTCTTCTCTCTCCATATGGCTGCAAATATGTACCGCGTTGGAGGTAAGGCCTGCCGTTTTGGCGGTGAGGGTATCTGTTTTCCTGTGGGCCAGCGGTGCCTAGCATCTTTTCTTCTGCAGCGAGAGCAAGTAGTCGGCAGTTCTTTGTAAGGCGGTTTTGCTGGGCCAAAGGGGTTGCTAAGGAAGACGGGAGAGGCGAGCTTCAAGTAATGAACCTCTTCCTTTTCTTAGCACAGTTTTATCCAAGGAACTGCCGAGAGACGGTGAAAATATCTGTCACTTTCACTTACAGTGCTGTAAACAATATTTGTGTATTGTACAAAATTAATTTCTCCTTAAAAATGAATTCTTGATAGATTGTCGAACGCTAGCAATGAAGGCTTTTATTACATTCACACATTATGTATGCCCACGAAATTATTATCTGTTTTTGTCCCCTTTCCTGCTTTTATGTTTCTTTGAACCCTAGGATGTAAGCGGCCAAGAGTTGTCTTGGTGATTGGGGTTGCATATAAATAAATAAATGAGGTAAAATGAGATGAGATGAAAAGTACTAGAAATAAAGATTATGCAGCATGAATGGGATGACTGGTAGCAGAAAGATCAAGAGTTCCTGTTTTCTGCCTGTTCTTTGCAAACGCAGAACGTATGAGGAAACAGCACCTCTCATCCTGTTATTGACTTATATAAAGTTTCCTTTATTTGTATACTTCCTTCTGGGTAGTATACAAATAGAAGTTTTATCTAAAAATTCTTATCTAATTCTCCCCTCATGCCATCCAAAGATAGCAAGAAGGAATGTTGTATGCATGCTTGTCCTTCATGTTGATCCATATAAATAATAGAGTGAATGTAACTATTTTTTTTGAAGAAGGTGAAGTTCCTTCCTCATTTTATAAACTTGTTTTCAAAAACTAAAACAAAAAAATAACAAACACCAATTTCTAAATACAGACCTGTCAACACAATAATAACCAACGTTAAGAATAATAAGAGTGAATATAACTATTGATTGGCTTCACTCACTTCACTGAGACACGCTGCACAACTCAGAAGACAGAGATCATGTGTTACACTAATGAATGAGAGGGTGCTGTAATTTCTCCCTCTATGAACAACCTGCTTTACTTGTTTGCTCACTTCTGGTCTCCCTTCAGGACTGTAAACAGGGATAGGGTCCAGTTATGCTGAAAAGAGGGGCGGGGGGAGAGAGATACACCTTGAGCTCACCTGTGTATTGCTATGGAAAACGGTTTCTGCAAGCAAATCCAAATGATCCTCTCTTCTTCATGCCATCTTAGAAAGTGAGGAGTTAGTCTCTTTCATTTCTATTAATTGGGTGCAGCATGTGAAAATATGATAAAAAGTGAAAGTAGATAAAGCTCTTCTGTACAACCACAACTAACTTGCCCATATTCATGGGCATGGGAGCAGTAGTTGCTATGTGTTACCATCTGAGAAGGAAGGCAAGGAGCACCAAGCAGACCTGTCCAGCCAATAAAGCCCAAAATTCTTAGAAGTGGCTATACCATAGAAGTATCTGTTCAATATTAGTAGTGTGTTCTGAGACACTTGGCGATTGATGGCTGGTCCTGTGAGAATAGCTGCCCACAGTGTATAGTGCTTGATGCTGGTGCCCTGTTTTCCTCTCACTGGTGTCTTTTTATTTGATACACTGACTTTGTAGTCTAAGTTTTGTTCCACTTTTAATATCCTTTTTACCTGCTGTAGGGTGAAAAGTCATAATATTGCTCTTTCATTAGTGAAAGAAATCAATTTCTTGGCCACTTTTTAAAGAAAATATTTTATTTATTTGACTGTTGACTCCAGCTGGTTTTATTTTTTTCATAAATGTAGCTTTAAAATATTAATTGTTGAAATTAGATATCTATTTTTTCAAATGTTATACTTTGTCTTGTATCTTTATAAAATTATTTTATCAGTTTTTATCTTAAACAAAAATTTGCAGGTAAATAAATTGTTTTCCTACTTCATTTGCACAAAAATAAATAATTGGAAGTGTGTGTGTGTGTGTGTAATGCACAATACATACATTTTCTGCATGGAAATTCCTTACTGCTTTCATATATATAAGGTTTTGTTAAGAATGATATTCCACATTATTTAATTTGTATCTTTTAAGACAAACTGTCCTAACAGTCAGGAATCACGCTGAGACGAGCAATAGGTCTCTGGTGTTTATTACTGCTACATAAGACAGAAAATCCTAACAAACTGAAGAAGCGTGGGAAAACCCAGACATATAAACCCCAAAAGTTAAGGCGGGTCTGATCTGTGTCTCTTTGAATGGCTGCTTAATTCCTCAGTACTACGCATGCGCTTTCCCCCCTGGATAGAGGCCCCCTCCTGCTCGCCATCAGTACTCATGACACAAACACTTTTTATGTATACAGGGTTAGAGTTAGAAGCATTTTAGGGTTAGGGTTAGGAGCGCTTTGGGGACCAGTTATTTTGCTCAGTATTCCAGTAACTTTTTCAATCATTGAACAGCCCCCTCTTACTATTTCCTAAATGTGGGAGGAGTGATGAAAAGATACAGCCAGTGTGTGGATGTTCAAAAGAGAGAGTTAAGCAAAGACAAATATTAGTTACATATGATATTAAAATGAGATTAATGCAATAAAATGTTGCTTCTTGTATAAAGGTACCTCTTGTATGTTTAATAAGGGTGCCCTGTTGCAACTCTCAGGGCACCAGTTGCAACCACCTGCAGTTGGAGATGGAGCTTAGGAGTTGAAACATTAACTCAATTAAGTTTTTTTTCCCTTAGGAGCAAGGAAGATGATTTTTTAAAAATATGGTTGCCTCTTGGAGGAATTTTGTTCTTTTCCCTTTTCAATGTGTAATATTGAGCTGCCAACGTGTAATATTTTGATATCTCCAAAGGGAGATTTTCCTTTCAATCAGGCTATAAAGGAGCCCTCCTCATTTGGTGCTATACTGGCCTATGCAGGTTTGCAAATTGGCAAAGTTGTGAAGGATGAGAAAGTTGTGTTTGTGTTACAATGTAAATAAACAATCTATGTGGATCATTATTTTCTGAGTGTATTACCATTTAGGGGAGATAATGATTTGAAGTGTCAGTATCACTTGAGTCCATGAGAGACTAGGAGAACTGAATAATGTAACATTGGAATAAAAATAATGCTGTTGCAATGGATAATGAAAATGGTGATAGAATAAAGGATATTTTCAATAGATGAATATATGTCTACAGGTGTTGTATATAAGCTACAGTATTAATATTTTCCTTCTTAAACTGCATCTTAAAATACAGTGCTTCAAAAATACATATTTTTTTCCAGATTATGTCTACTTTGAAAACTCTTCAAGTAACCCATATTTGATACGCAGAATAGAAGAACTCAATAAGGTAAAGCACTAATGCTGTAAATGGTTTTGAAGGCATTGCACATATTTGCCAGTAACTTAGGTTCACTTTTATTTCTGTTGTTTTGAATTAACCATCACTTATATTTTAAAGGTTATTTTTGTGAAATAGGTCAACAATTTTTGCTTTTCTTTAAAAAAAAATCCTTAATCAGCAAACACAGGTACAGAGAGACAGAAAATATGAGCAAAAGTAAAACTATACAATTGAGCAAGGCAGCTCTGAAAAGAAATAAATCATCCCTGACATTTCTCCTTGTATTTTCTCTGCCAGCTTTACCCTATTGGTTCCGATTCTTCCATTCTTCTCTTCAATCTCTCCATTTCTAAATGATGAGCCTGGCCTTCCACCCACTTTCTCTCTCTTCAGCTCCAATACTTCAAATGATTCTTCTTGCTCCAGCTCCATTTCTTAAATTGGTGTTGGATTTCTTTCCTTCCTTCCTTCCTTCCTTCCTTCCTTCCTTCCTTCCTTCCTTCCTTCCTTCCTTCCTTCGTTCTCTCGTCAAATAACCTGTCAAAAAACTTGAAAGAAAAGGAAAAATATTTTGAGCCTGAACTACCTTTCCCTCAGCTCTAAATCCACTGGAGACCATTATCTTGTCTCCTTGTGAGGAGCAGCTGTCTGGAGCATTTGTGGGTGATGACTGAGCCATCTTCAGTCTGCCATTTCTTTCTCTGGAAGCCATCTTGCTCAAACTGCAATTGGCACCTTTGGAAGGCCACTAAGTTTGCAACTTCCTTTTATAATCACTGCTTTTCAGCTATTATCGACAAGTTTGACAGTACCAGGTGAGTTTCCTCCAAAGTTTTAACTACAAATTTAAGAACTTGAAAAATTTGCGGGGAGGAGAGATAAATAGCAAAAGGGTGATTGAAACTTTGATTTTAGAAAGTTACAAATTGTCATGCACTGCCTACCGCAGAGTAAAACACAGACGCTGATTCCTAGGAGAGCAGGTTCTGGTTTATTTCATACGTAGTGTCAGTTGCGAAAAAAGCTGAGAGTGAGAGGAGCGCGCCGGTGCGGGGTTTAAATACCCCGCGCCGGTCAGCGCCCCCTCACCCTGGGTTACGTCACCCCCCCTTTGTCCTGCATGCTGTCTTGCCGGTAGGTGAAGGGTTGCGAGGCCCCATCTGGTGCCCCGGGATCGCCCATCATCGGTTTCCTCATTCAGCCGGTGATTGCTGTCAGCTGGGCGATCTCCGTTGCGCTTGTGCTAACGGCTTGGGTGTGCCTCGCGATCCGCCTAGCCTTTGTCTTTTCTTCCTTCTCTTTTGTGTTCTGATGGCTGCATCCTCCGGCTAGGGTCTGTGGCTGTTGTCGTGCTTGCTATGCTTATCTTGAGCCCCTTCCTCTGCTTCCTCGTTATTGTCATGTGTGCCGTTGTGCTGATGTCTTCAGCTCAACGGCACTCATGACACAAATGGACTAAGGTCCAGATAAATTTGAAATAAGATTTTGGAATTAATTATAAAGAATCCTTCCTGTGGGAAAAAGCTTTTGTTTTCAATTAAAAAAAGCACATCAGATAAGATTTAAAAAATTGGACACGAAAGGGAACTAGAGGTAACTAAAGAGACATCTGCCTGTATGGAGAGACTGTGTCTAAAATATAACAGGTTCTACCTGACAAGATCGAGACTGAGTTGAAAGTGGATTTAAAAATGACAGGCTACAAGGATGACATGGAAAAAGATGTTACACTGGACATACAAAAGAAACTGGCTGATGTCTTAATAATTAAAAGGGATATACAAATAACAAACCAAGAGAGTGACCTGGATAATTTTCTTATATTGCATTTACAAAAGAGACTGGTTAAAGCTTTGAAAAATCTCATGAGAAAGAACAAAGAAAAAATGAAAAGAAATCAAGTTCTACAAAGTTATTTGAATGGACTAAAGATTAAGATTGTTAGAAGTAAAAGGAAGAAATATAAAGTTGGTTTATTTGATCAAGGTTAAAATAGATATGTTGTTATCTCTGGTATCCCTTCATGGACTTTTGCTGACACCAGGACTAAAATTGCGATGCTTTATGGATTTGTTTATAGATAAGAGATGGGTTATGGGAAGAAGAGATCATTTGTTGTATTTTATGAGAAGATGATAAGTTACTAAAATTGTTTATACTTGTGATGAAGGTGGGAAATCACATACATACATACATTCATATATATATTGTTTTTTTTTTTTACTTTATTCTTTTCTATTTTTTCCTTTTTTCTCTTTTCTGCACCTTCTTTTTATTTTATTTTTTTAGTGAGTATTTGTATTAGTTTTTACTGTTGTAATTATCATCTTTAATAAAATTACTATGAATTACCCTCTAGTTGTCCCCGTGTTTGCCACCATGTAGCAGAAGGATTAGGATTAGGGCTAGGGTCCCCACTTGAGAAACAGACCAGTCTCGATGGAGATAAATAAAAGTCTATTAAAAGAAGAAGAGAAAGAAAAGAAAAAACAACATATAAGCTGTAAAAATCCCTTTTTAACTTTAAATATAAATAATGCAGTGAAGATCAATTACAGAGCTATTAAGATTATGGGAAGAGCCAGTTTGGTTAAGGCACTGGACTAGAAACCGGGAGACTGTGAATTCTAGTCTTGCCTTGGGCCCAAAGCCAGCTGGGTGACCTTGGGCCAGTCCCTCTCTCTCAGCCCTAGGAAGCAAGCAATAGCAAACCACTTCTGAAAATCTTGCCAGGAAAACTGCAGGGATTCATCCAGCAGTCTCCAAGTATTGGACACGATTGAATGGATTAAAAAAAAAAGATTATGGGGAAGCAACATCTTGAATAAATTAAGAAAATGTACAAAAAATGCTACTTGTCTGCTACAAATGAGCATTCTCTCAGCATCTAAAGATAGTGAAGAAAGCTTCAAATGAATTATTAGCGATCAAAAAAGATTCTAAAGATAAATTATTTTCTCATGCACAACTTCATATACATTCAGCATAAAAAATGAAGTACAGTATATGCAATTTACTGAGCTTGCACAGAGAAATTAAAAAAAAAGTTTGAAGACTTCAGCGCAGCATAACAAAACAAAGATTATACTTAGCACAATATTCCTAGTTAAATGTTTTTACCTCTCTTTTCAGAGGCAGAAATTTCCTGAAGCAGTTTTCAATTATTCCTAGACTTCCCACTTTCTCAGGATTATAGAATCCCAGTCCTTTTCCCAGCTTCTGTCTACAGCTTCTTTTATTTAAAAGGATTCTGAATTTTCCTATCTCTAGTAAAGAGAGAGGAGCTTGGATGAGCTGTTTATGATCCAAAACCCTACCATTCACAGAGTGAATGTTAATTTACAGATCAAAGGAACACCCATGGGATCACCTATATCAAGACTTATAGCAGAGATTGTAATGCAGCGTCTGGAAAGGATAGCACTCCCACACATACAACCCAAAGTATGGATCCAGTACGTGGATGACACTTTCATCATAATACAAAAGAAACAACTGGAAGAAACTCATGAAACCATCAACAACATCTTTAATGGAATAAAATTCACAAGGGAGGAAGAAAACAACAGCACACTACCATTCCTGGACATCCTCATCAGTAGAGGAAATGATGGCAAGTTAGAAACACAAGTCCACAGGACAGCTACCCACAACAACCAAGTGCTCCGTTAGCAAAGTAACAATCCAACCTCCCACAAGAGAAGCTGTGTAAGAACATTATTCAGATGAGCACTTATATACTGTAGCAACTCTGAACACCAGAAAAAGGAAACATCATCTGTACAGCATCTTCCAGCAAAATGGATACCCTCTCAACTTCATCAAAAAGTGCCTCACTACCCACCCCACTACAACCCAACCAACAGAAGCTATGAGAAGGATAACACTGCCATACATCAGAAACATCTCAGAAGCTACCAACAGACTGTTACAACCACATGGCATCACCGTAGCACATAAACCAATTAAAACTCTTCAAAACATATTAAGCAACCCAAAAGACCCGATAGCCCAAGAAGAAAAAACAGGAGTTATTTACAACATACAGTGCAAAGACTGTAACAGCCACTATGTAGGACAGACAGGCAGAAGACTAGCAGAATGCATCCACGAACATCAACTAGCAGTCAGAAGACATGATGAGAACTCCTTAATCTCACAACACATGGACAGACTCAACCATACTTTCATTTGGGAAACTGTGAGCATCCTAAACCAAGCCAAATCCAAAACCGCCAGAGAATTCCTGGAAGCCCGGCACTCAGACAATGCAGCCATCAACAGACACATAGAGGTAAACAACATTTACATACCATTCAAAAGAGACAATAGAAAAGCCAAAATACCAGTATACCTCCTCGCCAGCAGTCAACACCCAGATATGCAAAAATCAACACTAGGATTAACATCAGATGAACAATCAAACAGCACAATACACCCTGATCAAGGAACTATTAACTCAGTCAGTCAACCAAGCAGCAAACAACAGTCCAATCAAAGAACTCCCAAGGAGAGAACATCACCCCCACCAACACAAGCAGGGCAAGCCACTATATATAAACAGAGAGCAAGACCCTCTCCTGTTCACACTGAAGATGTTGCCTAGTGTGGCAATGAAATGTCTGCAAGAAAACAACAAGGCTCAGAGAGCACCAAGGACTCCACAATTTACCATCTGGCATGAGTCTAACAGTTTGCAATAGTTTTCTGTGTGCAATTCAAGATGTTGGTTGTCACCTATAAAGTTCTGCATGACTCAGGTCCAGGTAATTTATGCTTCTCTCCAACTGTTTCTACTTCTCCCACCAGATCCAACTGGGTGGGCTTGCTCCAGGTCCCTGCTATGAAGCAGTGTCATCTAGTGAGACCCAGGAGGCATTCCTTCTTCGTTGCAATGCTTGCCATGTAGAAACCATTCCCCCTGAGATTTGGATGGCCCCCACGCAGTTAGCATTCCATGATGTTTTAAAAGATATAGCTCTTTTCATTACCTGGTTTTTATTCTTTCAGGGAACTCTATTAAACTCTATATGTTGATATTAAAAGTAATAATTATTAGATATTCTAAGGCAGTTTTTTCAGATTTGTTTATTAGCAACCTGGACTTAAAAGATGTTTGTATCCCTTCAGAAGCAGCCCCTTGCTATTTTATAAATATATAGGAACAGCAAGATCCAGAGACAAACAGTAAATCAGTTTTTTAAGAATTATTTTGTTGTCTGATAACAAGGGCTAAATTCCTTTCATACTATTTTACATGCTTAGTTATTGGGTATCATTTCAATTTTGTAATCATTAAGTTTGCAAAGATGATTAGCTTAGAATTTTATTTTCCAGACTAAAACTAAACACATTTTATATACAGTCAAATGTTGTATAGTTTGAACTAAATTTTTGGCAGATGTGTATTAAACAGAATTTAATAAGGAGTTTGGTAATTCTTTAAAAGGAGATGAGAAATTGAAGATAAACTTTTTGATTCTTCATAAACCTAAAACACAGTATTACAGTATAGTGACAGTATATAGCAAAAAGACATCTATTGACTCATACTGAATTCTGTTTCAGCAGTATATGTATGCATAACAATTATAGTACAAAACAAATATAGAAAAATATTACACAAATTTACTATGATGCCCTATCTTATGTTACACTGTTAATGCATGTCTCAATGTTTTTTCTTTCAAGTTGGCTAGACTGGTGTCACCCAACTGTTAAACATGAACTATTTTGCTTGCAAACCTCTGGAAATGCCTTTAAACTATTTCTGCTTTCTTGCTTTAATAATGGAATCCCACTGAAATTGAAGTGGTATTTTAACTTGATTTTATTGTTACTGTTTTTTAACTATTACAGACAGCCAATGGAAATGTAGAGGCAAAGGTGGTATGTTTCTATAGACGGAGGGATATTTCAAACGCTTTAATTGTACTGGCTGACAAACATGCAAGTAAGTGTTTTTATTACTAATAAATCATGTGATATTTACATTAATTTGTAAAATGTTGATTTTGTTTTAAGGAGTATAAGAGAAGGGATTCTTGTGTTATGTCACTGGATGACATTTAAAGCAGTTCATTTAGTCAAGAGTTTGTTTATATCACTAAGAAGAACTACAAATTGAGATACAAATACTTTTTCCCAGGATGTATGAAGGTCATTTGGATTCTCTTATTCCTCAGGACTAACTTTCTTCCGTGTATTAGTAGGCAGGGTCAAAAATGTCTGTTATGTCTCCAAGAGGAGAGGTATCCTATTATTCAAACCAGCCTATTGGGTCAGGAGACTAATGAGCTCTTTTGTGAGTTATGCACTCATCTCATTTTTGGGGAAAAAAACCTATTTTCTTTCTTTCTCCCCTCTCCCAAAGAATTAGTAGTAGACCTATGACCTACACTGAAAGGAAGACAGAAAAAAATTAATTTATCTGCCATCTCACCATTCTAAGGACCTTAAGGCATAACAAGTGGATTGTTTTCTTTCTCTCAGAGGTCTCAGATTTTTTTTTTAGCTAGCCTTTGAACCAAAATCAGGGTTGGAAAATTCCAGCTGCCATCTTTTCTCACAGGTCAGACTGTCCTGTTCCAGGGCATACCCAACAAGAGTAAAGATGTACTGAAAGGCCGCATTGACATGGTACACTTCTGCAGATACAAATACAAATAATTTAAATTAACCAATCACATTTAAGGTTAGCATGTTGTACAACCAAGAAAATGTGATACGTTTTGTAATTCAGTATTTCAGATAAGCCCAGAAAATGGGATTAATTAAATAAACATTTCCTTAAGTACCATAGGTTTGGATAAACTATCCAGTATATATCAGGTTCATCAAAGTAATCAGGAAAAACTGGAGATTTATTCAATATTATTCTTCATTCCCAAAAAGAGGAATGTAAGGCAACTTTGGATTTGAAATGGCTGAACACATTCATCAGGAAAATTTCCTGGAGATTTTCCAGTCATTTTTGCAGGCATCATCAAAAACAACTGCTAATATCTATTGATTTCTTAGAGACTTAGTTCATGTGCTATCAGACCCAGCCACAGGAAGTAAAGGAAATTTGTCTACACTAACAACATTTCCAGTATAGGACAATGCCCTTTAGCCTAGAGTCAATTCTGTAAGTTTTCATAATGATTCTAGGATCTATGATGGCCCTTCTGAGTCAAAATGCAATTGTCACTGAATACTTAACCAATGGTAGACTGCATTATGACTTAATAGTTGGATTATAACATTCTTGCTGAATGTGTACAAGGTGTAATTTTACCATTATGACCAATACCATTTGTCCTTGTTTAATTAGAAGTGTTGAGTTGTCTTGGCTGATGCGTTTAATTATGATGATTTTGCCCTTAACTGAGTATACCAGATTGAGACAATGCTACCCATATCAGAATGTGTTTGAGTGGGCGAAATATATTTGTAATGTGTGAGTTATTCATTGGTTCAACCTTCTGATCTTGGGCAAAGGTTAAACCATCTAAGAGCAGCATGCATGATTATTCAAAGTACTTTAGATTGCATTACTAATCTGTTCAAATTTACCTGTTAATTTTCATCTGTATTTGCATATTACTATATAATACTGTTGCCTGCTTGTATATGAAAGTAAACCTGTTGCATTTTACATAAAGCCTAAGACTAATTTGCAATATTTCATAGTCTGTTTTCAGTGTTCATTGACAGATGGGATAAGCTAAATTCCATAGTAATATATTGTCAGAAACAGTGACTTATAGTGAAAAAAAAATCTTTGCCTGAGATTACCATTGCATGATATTTTCTTCTTACCCTTATCAACAGATTAAGGGGATTTGTCAGAAAAACAATTAAATAACCTGCTAAAATTACCTGTATCCTTACCTCTATCATGTTCTGGCCCATAGTCTTCCAAAAAGAAAGAATTAAAAGATATTTATTTTTTATTTGTTTATTATATTTATATATTTTACACTCCTAGCAAAGCCATCCTACAGTGGTTTGTGACATTGTTCAGTAATAACAATTAAGTTCAAAAAGAAAATATATCAGGTACCATAAAACAAGAGTTAAGTGTTCATACTTAACAATTATGCTATCCTTATATTCAATAGTCAGATAAATTTTTATGTATTTATTTATTTTATAAATTTATTCACTGCCCATCTCCCCCTCACTATAAATAGTATAATTATAATGGCAGGGGTGAGCCCATAGGCTGAAAGATTGGAGGTCTGAAGTCTCCTCTCCCAGAAGTCTTCTAGGGTGATATATCCTTGCTTGTTTTTCTGCCTTGTTATATTTGTTTGGTAGTTATTGCTGCCTCCACCTATCTTCCAGAGGGTTGCCTCACCTGGCATCCCTCTAAGCCTGGCATGTGAGAGACATAGAACTACTACAAGCTATGCTCCTTATTAGAAGTAACTGGCAAAAAGATGTTAAAAATTAATAAATTATATAGCACTATGTCCTAACTGTGTAGTATTGAGGCATATGACTAGGGAAATCAGTTTTCCTGATCTTTTGGGAGATAGACCAACCTCACAATATATAAATAATTTCAAACTTTACTTTTAAAAAATGAAAAGAGAAAAGGTAAAAAAATACGTTTAACTCACATGCAGAACTTTCATTTTTGGTGGAGATAAAAATATAGAGCTGGTAAAAGGACAGACATCATCTTAAAGAAAATTCCAATCGAAAAATGTATGGGAAAATATAAAATTAGGGCAGACCACAAGATAATGCTAGTTTGCGCTTAGTTAGAAGCAACTCTGAAGTAAAGAGTGTGATTGTAGCAGCTAGAATTCGAGAGAAATTCAATACAAGAGACTAGGTTTTTCCCTTTTATTAAGAAGCACATTAAAATAAAAAGAATGGGCAGCTTTGTTTTCTTAGCTTTAGTATAATGGTTTTGACTCATTTGTTTAATTGGTTTCTCTTTATCTAGTTTTAGGACTTGTGCGAAGAACAGGTCATGTTTTAGGTCATATTTATGCAGAAATATAGAAAATTCAAAGGGGTTGACAAACTTTGTGACCATGTAACCATGGCAAAGGACTGAACACAGTGTCCTCTATCTTCAGATCATATTCGGTTTGTCCAAGGTAAAGACTGCATTTAGCACATAACACCCACAAATTGGAGCAGTTAATACCTGGGATAGTCCCATGATTGCCATGGAGCCTAAACTCACCTCATCCCAAGGAATGGAGATTGAATCCCCAGCACCAACATTGGCTTTGGGAAGACACAGCTGGGCTAGACCTCCTTGTCCTGGAATGACCAGTCCAGTGCCTCGCATCATACTTCCGTTGGTTAGTCAGCCCTCTGGACACCCAGACTCTCCCCCTACTATTACAACACGGACATCTCTTAAAACATATATTTTATAACAAAGCTAACTTGAGGGCCAGATGTGATTCCCGAGGGCAGCTAACAGATCCAATTACTACAGTCCAGGTATAAAGCAAAGATGTGTCCTTGACCAGTACTATTTAATCTTTATGTAAACTCAATTGTAGAATATCTTAGCAAAAGTAATTTCCATCTTCCTAAATTAGCTGATAGACACCTTTCAGTTCTCCTGTATGCTGGTGAGTTATTCTCTCACTGTCCATGTTAGGGATGCAGAGGGCCTTAAAAATCCTTTGCTCAATACTGTGAAGAAAAAAAACTGAGGATAAATTACCAAAAATTGTGGCCTTCAACATATGATTTAAAGTTGGTTTATTAATGGCAACAGAAGCAAGAATGGAGCAAGTCAAATATTTTAATTACCTGGGAAGCACTTCTCATTCATCACACCTGGCTATGTATTTCAGGTGGCTCAGAAGAGTGCCATTGTCAGACTGTCCTTTTATTTCTCTAAAGGTGGATATTATATTCCAGCTGCCTTAAAATTATTTGAGGCAAAACTAATTACACAATTATTGTATTGTACTCAAGGTCTTATACCAGGGTTTCTCAACCAGGGTTCCTAGGGGTTCCCTGGGAGATCACGATTTATTTAAAAAATTATTTCAAATTCAGGCAACTTCACATTAAAGAGGTAGGTTTCATTATTTATTTTTAGTTTAAGAACACTGTTAATACATGTATACAGGTCTACACATGAAACAAAAATAATAATTTTGTAACTTCTGGCCTATATTTGAGCCTGAATGTGCAGGGGTTCCCCAAGGCCTGAAAAATATTTGAAGTGTTCCTCCAGGGTCAAAAGGTTGAGAAAGGCTGCCTTATACTAATATAACTATAGCAGAGAGGGTACAATCTAAGTTTCTAAGATCAGTTGTGCAAGTTCCTAGATGTGGCTGCAATGCAGCTTTAAGATTAGAATTAGGAACCACAAGGACAGAGGCCAGGATCTGGATTGCCATTTTTAAGTACTGGTTGAAATTAATGTTTGTCCCAGTGTGGCTGATGTCCTTGATAAACAAAGATAACTTTCAATGTACCTGGAAGAAATGTATCAGAGAAAAGTTGGCTGTATAAAGCTTTTCTAGTGAGGTAATACAGAAAATGGAATACAATCAAGCAAAATGAATATTGAAGGAGAGGATTCTTAACATGGGATGGCAGGAAGATATAGAATGGCACCAAGGCAAATACATCTTGGATATTCTATTAAGCCAGTTGATTATTGCCAGTCCTGAACAAATTATGCACATCATAGAGCTAGCTAGGTTTGATGCACTGTCCTCAGCAGTTATTGATGGAAAATATCAAAGATTCCTTTCTGTGAACTCTTCTGTCCATGTGGCTCCCATGCCAAAGAGGAAGTGCAACACATTCTACTCTATTGCAACTTCTGCAGAAACTTAGTGATTCAATAATTAAACTCCTCATAGAAAAATCCCAAGGTATAGATTATGACTGGTATACCTTCTTTCTTGTGGCAGACCATAAGAGCAATATATACTCACAATATAGCCACATTGTGTTTGGCTATGAGAACGAGCCAGCAAATATTGTATAACACAACTGCATTCCTTCCATATCTTTAATTTTCACCCCAAACCTACCTTTCCCCCCCTTTTTTTCCTTTTATTATTGCTTTAATGAATTATCAGGGAATTTAGGTATATTTTATGTATTTTATGTATAAAGTCTGGTCTAAGTCCATAACAAAAGTTTATGTTATGTCAGGCCATGATAGGAACACAATACTAAACTAGATAGGGCATGGAACAGATCTTCTACAATTCTTCATATATACTTATTCATCAGTTAATAGCTACCCTGTACTGATTTCTCAAGAGTGCATTTCCGCTGATTCAAGAAGTACAGTTTATCTCATCTTTGGAGGTTAATGTTGTTTTCTGTATCATTTAGGAGAAATGGAAGAAGAGATGGAAAACCTAGAAATGATGGATTTACCTGAGAAACAGAAACACCAGTTGCGACATCGAGAACTGTTTCTCTCACGGCAGTTGGAATCTTTGCCAGCCACTCACATTAGGTATAGTCTAAGTAAATGAGCATAATCATATTTAACCTTGGTTGTATTATATTAAACCAGGGATGGAGGGATTTGGTTAGTACTTGAATAAGAAACCACCAGGAAATGCCAGGTCTCTAAGCAAGACATTTAAAAGAACCGCTTCCATATTAGGAGTTGAGCTCCACTTGAAGGAGAGCTTTGTTATGTGATACATGCAGAGAACCAATAGTCAGAAATTACTCTTTGTCTAACTGTGATTTTTTCTTTTTCTTTAGAGGCAAATGCAGTGTTACTTTATTAAATGAAACAGAATCTCTTAAATCCTATCTGGAATGTGAGGTATGAGTTTACTTAAACATTGAAAATGTTTTAAAGTATTGTGTTATGCAGTATATAGTGTATACTGCCTGCTGTTCACATTTTGCCTTAGTTTATCTAAATGTTGACTTTAATCAAATACTGGGCTTGATATTTCTTTTAAAATTCCACAGCTCTATAAAGGCATAGGGTCGTAAAAGTTTAGACCTGGGTCCTAGCACTCATTACTATGACTACCACTATTCATCAGATTTTGTATAGCAGTTGACAAGCAGTCATTTCATACAAAGAATCCATTGATTTAAATGGTAAGTTGCAATAGCTTAGCCTTATTTGTCACTGACGAATATACAATTTTATTTGTATACATTTATGTAGGCACAAACTCATATCTCTGTATATTCAATAGTCTTAATATACAATAGAATTTGAGTATTTTACTCTTAATTTTTTATTATTGTCATTTTGTCTTTATCATTTAGACTGTACTTTTAATATCCTGCTATCTGTACTTACTGCACTGTAGTAAATGTCATTTACAAGAGATGACTTAGACATTAAGGCATTTTTATTGCCTTAGACATTTCCATAAACATCATGGCTTAATTACTTTGTTCTTTTATTCATTTTATGAAGTTGATTGTTCCATTTGCTAGTCAGAGATTGTAATAATAAAGATTATAAAAATAATAAAGGCGGGATAGAAAATATAAATAAATAAATGATTGATTGATTGATTGGTTAAGACCACATTTTAGATATAATATGGGTGGATATGTTTAGTAAAGCAGAACTTTCATCTTTCTGCCTGAAGTGTGTACTTAAACCAATTTTATATAGAAGGATTATGCTTATGTCATGCCAAGAATCTGTTATTTTTATAATAAAATAGATACTTTAAAATATTTTGTAGCAAAATATTGATAAAAGTTTGTATAAAATGCTGCTGGAAACAAAATTAATACTTAATTTTAAATGGAAGGGTTATATTTTACGGGTTATATTGACAATAAAGATATGGAAGTGGTGGATAGCTTCTGCCTTTTAGGATCAACCATCAGCAGTAAAGTAACAAGCAATCAAGACATATGCTGAAGCCATGAAGGCCTTGGGAAAGATATTTAAATGCCGTGACGTCTCTATACCTAAAAAGATCAGAATTGTGCAAACAGTGATATTCTCTGTGATACTCTAAGCCAAAGTTGGACTTTGAAAAAGCAGGATAGGAAGAGTATTGATACTTTCAAACTTTGATGTTGGCGAAGACTCCTGAGAATACCTTGGACAGCCAAGAAAACAAACAAATGGATCATCGAACAAATCAACCCACTTGAGGCACAAATGACCAGGCTCAAATTATCCTACTTCAGACACATTATGTGAAGATCTAGCTCTCTAGAGAAGGCTCTAAATGCTGGGAAAGATGGAAGGAAAGAGAAGAAGAGGACTACCAGCATCAATGTGGATAGATTCAGTTGCAGTGGCAATGAGTGCACCATTAGAAGATCTGAAAGGCCAGGTTAGGGATAGATCATCATGGGGAAGATCTATTGCTGTGGTTGCTAAGAGTCAACACCAACTTGATTGCACATAATTATATTATTACTAATTTTTTCTGCTTCAGTGAATATAGAAAGTTGAAAATTCTCTCTTCAGTTTGGTTCGATTGATATAATGTTAAGCATTCCTAAAATTTTTCCACTGTTAGTTTATTCCTTGACGCTTAATTTTACTTCCTTTCCACAAAAGCTAATGATACTTTTTTCTTGTTCTCAAGTGCATATGCTGATGACATAGTTTGGGTCAGAAATAAGCCTCTTTGGATTCTATTGGACCTATTCCCAGAAAGGTGTAATGCAGTCTTATTGTTGCTGCCAGAATACTTTTACATAAATAAACAAACAATGGTGGTCTAATATATTTAGTTACTTTGTTTGATTTATATAGTGACTTTTTTCTCATAGAACATGAACATAGAGGCCATTTAGGCCACAAGTTCAATTTTAAAGCAGCCCAGTTCTTTCACTCCTTATTTCTTTACAAATGTTCTTTATAGACGGTACAGTCTACAATCAACCTGTGATGACTGCCTATCCAAAGCAACAATCAGACTCACACAGGACTTCTATGGAAATCTAATTTAATGATGAATAGTATGCAGGATCACAGGCAAAGCTGAGAATACCAAAAGCATGGGATTTCTCCCAATTAACCTGCAAGCAATCCCAAACCCCTCCCCCTAAAGTCAGTAGAATTCCATTCCCTTGCAGGTGTTGGTAACGGTTGCTGGCAGTCTCTAGGTAATGTCCTTGACCAGTCAAGTTAGCCCAAACATACATTCCTTCGTACTTGCATCATCCAGCTCACTGCCTGGCACAAGTGTACAGTAGCAGCCCCTTCCTGGACAACAACATGTGTAAGCACCAGCATGGCATGGGAACTTGTTGCAATGTTTCAGTAACATTGGAACAGGAACCGTGACACAACCTTTACCTTCCCTAGCTTGACACAGAATCCCATTTAATTCACTTTTAAACACTAGTTCATTGTGTTCCTTTCTAAAAAGCATTCTGGTTTTTCCTATAGATTAAGTGTGCCCAAATAGTCCTGTTTGCCTAGCAAGCTAAATACCTAACAATACTACAGTTTCTATCTTGCACTGAGATTCCTCAGCTCTAAACACAGAACTAGCAGTTCTGAAAATACTATATTTGTATCCTGGCTTTTAGCCTTCCACTTAAGCAACCTAAATTTTGCTTTGAATATTACATTACTAGACTTCCCAATATTTTTATACACTATAATTATGCACTTCTGTCTAGAAAAATGCTCTCTAAAAGAAATGTTTACTTTTTCACTGTTATGGACTTGATACATTCAATCTTACCTTCCTGGTTTCCAGTTCTAATTTTGATTGTAAAAGAAGAGTTAGAAGAGGATATATTTAGAATCCAAGTTGTCAGAAATAATAAGAGATGTTACTCTCCTTTTTTTATTTCTAGGACTTCTTTTTTTATTCACTAGTGTATGATCCGCAACAGAAGACTCTTCTAGCTGATAAAGGAGAGATCAGGGTTGGAAACAGATACCAAGCTGATATAACTGATTTCCTGAAAGAAGGTAACTTCATTTTTCAGCTCTGCGCAAATCCATAAAGAATTCATATTATGTCCTGAAAGGTTTTAAGAGCTATTAACCTAAAAGGTTTTCTCTTTTATTCAGATATGAAGCTAAGTTTTTGTGTATTTTTTAAGAACAAAATTAATTTAGGTTGAAACTTTTCTGGAAAATTCCTTCATCTTTTCAGTATAAGTGTTTGGGTCTGTAGACTCCACACTTTTTGCCCAGTTACTAGCTGGAAGAGTTCTGAAGTATATTGAAATAATTTCTGGCATTAAGATGGAAAATATGCAGAATATATTTGGATGAAAGAAGATCAGTGGCAGTAGAAGTGATATTTTTGAATTGAATCTGAAGCTGAGTCAGTGCTTGAATCCACTTTACACTGGCTGGCTGTCAAGTTAGAATCCATCAAAGTGCAGTGTCTGATGCTAAGAAATTTAAATTTATGTATTTAATAAAGAAAATACAGTTAAAATGTAGTTGCCATTATTAAATTGTGAAATGTCTGTGAATTGACTTTCAAACTATTGTATATAGAGTGAAAGATATGAAAATGAAGAGAAGTCAGCAAGCACTATACCACTGTATAGTGGTAGCTCAAAAAATACAGTTTGCCTAACTACCATTTCAAGATCTGTAGGATTTCTTGACAGTTGAAGCAAGAATTGGAGATTAAAACTGGCCCAGTGGTTGGATTGGTATCACCAATCTCAGCAAGCTGGATAAGATAAGGAAGTAAAGATTCAGATAAGGAGGCTCAGTCTAGCCCAGAACGCTGCCCTTCGCTAGTCTTTCCTCTGTGTATAAAGAGAAAGGAGTGCCTTTCATCAGGAGAATGTGGGAAATTATTGTTCTGTACTTTATTTTCCACTAAGATTCTATTCAGAGGAATTTTGAAGTGATTACTCTGTTGAATAGTATTTGTTTGGGAGAAGATGGATAGACAAAATGATGGGAATGTTTTCCTGCTGTATGGAGAAAGCAGCTGTGCAAGAAGAAGCAGGGAGGGATTGCTTTCTGCAGTTTTACTGGAATCATTCAATAGAACAGGATGGCAGAAGAATTGTCTGGCTTCCTTGGCTCTTGAATTGCAAGCTGTTTTGATGGCTTATCCTTTTGATTTATGTTTTTGGTTTTATTATATATGAAAACTCCTGGCTTGACCTATGTGTGTATATGGATTATATGCTAATTCTGCTATTTCAATGCAAAGTGAAGACTTGCAGGATGTTTTTGACCTTAGTCAGGACATATGTGTGTGTTATCATTTCATTGTAAGTGACCCAGAATCACTGGGAGTCAGGAGGCCTATAAATTAGATGGATGCATGGATGGATGAATGGATCTTGGCATTATGCACCTGTCAGCAGCTTGGCTGCTGCATTTTGCAGCCAGTTAAAGCTGCCAAGTATTCTTCACAGTTAGCTCCACATAAAGCATGTTGCGGTAATCTAACAATTACTGTATGTAGGCAGTATTCAGATACCCATTGCCAGATCTGACTGGCTCAATAACCGTCCCAGTTGGCATACTAGGTATAGTGGTGCAAATGTAGTTTTTGCCCAAAGCTGAAGGTGCAGGCCTGCTCTTTCAGGAGAGTACAACCCCATCTAGTACACAATTAAGCCCAAACCAGGGTATCCAGGCCCTCTCCCCATTTGTACATGTGCCAATTTCATTCAACTTAACTCATCCTCATTCAGTCTATTATTAAACTATTATCAACTGCTTCTTTAGATAAGAAAGAGCAGTAACACCCTCCCCTTGGATGGGCTTGGTGTTGCTTTTGCAATGAGTGTGTTGTATTCATGGAAGTTAAGGCCTTCTGCAACCAGGTTTCCTGCATTACAATTATATCATATTTGGACAAGACATTTGCAAAGGCAGCGGCATTTTTCCTACAGGTAGTCCTCACTAAACAACCATTCATTTAGTGATGTTCGAACTTACAGTGGTGTTGAAAAAAACAACTTACGACCGTTTCTCACACTTATGACCATTGCAGCATCCCTGGAGTCACGTGATCATGATTTGGGTGCTTGACAACTGGTTTGTATTTATGACCATTGTGGTGTCCTATGGTCACCTGAACGCTATTTTTGACCTTCCCTGCCAGCTTCTGGCAAGCAAAATCAATGGGGAACAGTGATTCGCTTAACGACCACATGGTTCACTTAATGGCTGCAGTGATTTGCTTAATGGCCATTGCAAAAAAGGTGGTAAAATCTGATTGGATTCACTTAATGACCACTTTGCTTAGCAACCAAAATTTCAATCTCAATTGTGGTCATTAAGCAAGGGCTACCTGTATTGTTTCATCTGGCAGTATTCTGAGAAAAAAGGATATTGAGTTTGGACATAAAACAGTTGAATTCCTCCAGCTCAATGTTCCTTTGGGACATTTACAGTCTTATCAAATTGAGCCTTGGAGGCTATTATCTCCCTCCAAGGAAGTGTCTTGTGCAGAAGAGAATTCCTAAAGATGGGATTGTGGCTATGCCAGGGTTTTAGTAGGTCAGGGGATTCCTCCTCTACATAGTTTGACTTTCTGGTAAGAGAAATGATAGGCAGAGGCTGCCATATCCATTTCTCTGTCTTTAGGCTTTTCAGTAGATATGGGATGATCCTGCCAAGTTTCAGGGCTGCATGCTATTGAGTTAGTTTAATAAGATCCTCAAAATAAGGGTTATTGTCGGCAACAACCCCCAAATTTTGATAAACTAGGATAGAATCCCAGGATCAACCAGTTGGTGTGTCTTGAGTTGCTTGTGTCTTTCAGCCTTGCTTTCCACTGTAGAATCTTGGTCAAGTTAGAGTGAAGCATAACTTCAGACTCTGGTGATTTTTTAAATCTGAAACCACTGGCTGGGTTAGCCAAAAGTATTTGTTTGAGGCTACCCAGTCTTCTCAGGATTTCCTCCTGTTCATGACCTGGTAATGCTACAAAGGAGTTAACCAGACCAGTGCCAAAAGCCTCCTCTGAATTCTCTTCGTCTGGAGTTATTTCTGTAGGATTGTGTGGGTACTGGACTGCCAAGAACAGTAGGAGTTGGCATTGGTAGACTGCCTTTAGTTCTCATGGAATCAAGGTCAGCTTGGGATAGAACTTTAAAAAGAGGATATACTTCTTGTCATAGAAAACCTGGATGGGGAAGATCTGAAAAGTGTGTAAGAAAGGATTAAAGGCATAAAATCCCTTTGTTGCCTTCTACACTTAGAAATTATTTGACTATATGCAGATCTGTCTAGGAGGACTGTTAATAAAGAAGTTGGCTCAAGGACAGAATGATGGCTTTCTTAGCTTCCCAATGCTTTGTTCAGAATAATTTTCAGTTCAGTCTAGTTATTTTGGAGTTACAATTACTTCCTTAGGGAACAGTGTTGGAGAATTGAAGTGTACTTGGGAGACATTCTTAGAATACAATGAGGAGATTGTTTTGCTTTTCAAAAGTAGCAGCAGGCTGCTCTTGTTTTAGTTCAGTATCATGAGTTTTTACAAATGTAGCCAGACTGTCTGATTGACTTTGTGCAAATGCCTCAGAAGCAGTCCTTAGGGAGTCCATTTTATTTTCAAGGTAAAACACTGGTACAGGTAGTCCTCATTTAACAACAATAACTAGCCCAGAATTTCCATTGCTGAGCAATGTGGTTGTAAAGCGAGATGGCATTGCTTAGTGACAGCAGTCTTGGCAATTCCCCTTGCTGTCATTAAGTGAATGTTACAGGTTCCCTGGTTCAGTGATGGAGCTACAGCTTAGACTGTTTTCTGGCCTTTCTCAGACTCAGCAGAATAAACAAGTAAAATAAATAAAAGGTTACACAGAGTGCCTTTTATACCATATTGTCCCCTGCCTCCTTCAGTCCCTAAACTGAAAAGCATCCAAAACAGCAGGACAAATACTTCATACAGTTATCAGCTTTATTTGCAAAGAAAAATATTAAGTGGTCATGATGAGTGAATTGCTCAAGATACCCTCCCCAAAATCCTGAGGAAGAGACAACACAATATAGAACAATGCCCATTCTGTGTATAGTTATATTCAAGAGAGTCCCTCCACTAGTACTTAAGCTGATGCTCCTTCTGTTTAAATTGCTCTCAAGGAGTGACGTTATTCTGCCACAGGCAAGAAGGGCCATGGGCATGCTGGTGTCTATCGCACAAAATAATTTCATTTTCCTACAGCTCTGTGAGGGCTTCAGTAGCATTATAACTAGAAGATATAGGAAATCCCAAGGGCTTTCAGGAAGGTACTTGATTTTGGCAGTGACTAGGGCAGACCATTTAACGGTTCTGCTGTCCTTGCAGAGCATATGAGCATCTAGCATAAAATGGACAAGGCTATTATGTGTCCATGAAAACATTGTTATACAAAATTCCTCCACCTACTTTTCCTGAAGTAATTCATCTGAGTGTACTAGATCTCAAGACAACGGACTTCAGTAAGCTAAAGGGAAAAATAGGAAAGATTCCATGGATGAAAATTTTGAAGTTCAGTGTGGTTCAGAAATTCCCTCCAAAATGAGATAATTAAAGGCCAAAAACAAACAAAAATGGGAGGCAACCAATGAAATCAGTATGGTTGCATAAAGAGCTATCTGATAAGCTGAGAAACAGAAAGGACAAGTTTAAAAAATGGAGAGAAGGACATATAACAAAAGCAGAATATCACAGAATACCCCAAATCTTTAAGAGTGGGATCAGGAAGGCTAAGGATTGGAATGAGCTAAGGCTTGCAATGAATGCTAAAAAATAACAAAAAAAGAGTTCTTTAGGTATGTGTGAAAGAAGATGAAAGTCAAAGCATTCTGTTGATTGGAAAAGATGGCAAGATGGTGACAGAAAATTGGGAGAAGGCTGGATTGTTTAATTCCTATTTTGCATCTGTCTTTTTGCAAAAGGAAACAGATGCCCAATCTGTCAGAAGTCACACCTTGGGGGTTAGAAAAGAAATGAAAGTTAAAATAGTAAGAGATTGGTGAGAGCACTCCCAGCTACTCTGAATGAATGTAAGTCTCTGGAACCTAATGGATTACATCCCAGGTTGCTAAAAAACAGGTGGTTGTGGTCTCAGAACTGCTGAGTATAATCTTGGAGAATTGTATTTCTGAAACCGTCACTCTGAGGTCTGCTGTAGAGTGTCCTGGGAGGTCGACTGTATGAACCAGAATTTGCTGTGTCAAAAGCCTTTGTAAAATCAGTGTTGTCCATACCTGCACTAACCTGCATCATCATGTAAGATTTTAAACAGTTCTAATGGTATTCCATCAACTCCTGCAGCTTTGGTGTTAGTGCTTTCTGGGGTCATGTAATTTCACTTTTCTTTGTTTGTACAGTTTATCCAGCATATTCATATCATCTCTTCTTGATGTCTTTTTTCTGCAAGTTGATCTTTAACTTCTTTGTCTTTTATTTTACCCATCTGTAAAAAATCCCTAGATTTTTGTAACTTTCTTAAACATCTTGTCCTTTTTGATTTTATCCTCACTTTCTTTGCATTGCTTATTTTGATATAACTCTGTTCTTGCTATTCCTTAGAACTCAGCGTTTTACTGGGCAAAATTTCCTTTGCCTCTGTTGCCTCTTGCATTCTTCCTGTCTTCAACTATATACAGCATGTCAGCAAACAACCATCTTCTTTTGCTAATGTAATAGTAGACTATAACAATTTAGAGAATCAGTATAGTAGATGCATTGTGTTAGGGATGTACTGTACTGATATCTGGCTAGTATACAGATGTAGTTAAATAAATAATTGTCCTATATTTGAAGATCTTGATGGCTGTAGTCCTGAGACTAAACATGGGTTCAGTTCAAGTTTTTATTGTGGCTTTGTAATATTGGATCAAATGATACATTTTGAGATCCATGCATCCTTATGGAAAATTAATGTTGCAATATGGTTTAAAGTAGCTGTGCTATTAACCATTTTTTGGATCACAATAAAGTTCTTGAAATAGATAATTTTGAAAATTAATCTAAGAAATGCATTATATTACAGACCTACCTGACAGATTTGTTATGGAGATTATTTGTATGCACTCTAAATGTTGAGGTCTCAAACATGGTGCCTAAAACTATCAGTGACCACCTGGATACATTCCTTGGGACCTCCTAAGCTCTTTGTCCCATCAGACTTTTTTTCCCTTTTAATTAAAAACTAATTAAATGGGAATACAGCAAGAGGCAGCACATAGATGGTCTTTGCTCATTCAGAAAACTAAGCAGAATCTGATACGATTAGTGCTTGGATAGGAGACCAGAAAATTCCAAAAAGATTAGATTGGGAAGGAAAAAAAAGAATCCCAGAAGAAAGCAATAACAAATTACTGAACAAGCCCTTGTTTATTTGGAACCTAATTGCAAAGATTAGAGCAGAATATTTCCTTTTGTGGGCACTTTGATTTGATTCTGCTTGATCTCTCTAATATGATATAATCATATTTCTATTTAATTTTTCTACAGTGTTAAGTTTTCTTCATTTTTCTGTGGTTTTTAAAAATGCCTTCCAGAGTAGCTTATAAGACAGATTCTATCTAAGTTTATATTTTAAAAAAGGCAAAATACATAAAAGAACAATAGATGAAAAGGCAAACAAGTAGAACCAAACTTATAGGAACAAAACACTGGTTTAGAATGTATAAAGTTATCTGCTTTTTCCCATTATATATAAGGAGTTTGCTTCTGCTGCCTTTCTGCTTTTATCTGATGAAAATAAAATAACTAAAATCAGCATCGGTACCTATATACCCCTATACATTTCTAGCTGTCTACTTCTTGATTCTAAAAAATTAGAAAGTAGACTGTAGTGACTAGAATTAGCCTTGTTTAGAAGTCAATACCACAGGGCTCTGAAGAACTGTCCTCATCTTCAGGAATCCCAGGGGTGTGGATAATAACTGGACTGTACAAAGAAGTCAGAAAAGAAAGTAACACTCCAGTATTTCCATATGTTCTTATGTTGATAAGAGCAGAACAGTAATAATATAATACTGTCTGCCAATGAGAGAAATTTCCATGTTCAGTGCTTGGAGACATCCAACTACTTGCTTAATTCTTCCACACCCAGGGAAAGGCAGGAAAATCTCACAGCTCTCCTTTTACCTTTTTCCTTTATTTCAACCAAAGCAATCTTTCATTTTATGTTTACATGTTTTTGTTCTAGTGTTCCATTCTAGTTGTGATTTTTCTCCTGAAGTAATCCCATCATTTGCACATTTTGCTAGGGCAGGAACCACTCTGGCAGACTTGGACTTAGTCTAATTCTTCTACACTCCCCAGCCTTTGAAGTCAAGTTTAAGTTTGTATACAAAATTTTTGCTTTGTAAAACTTGGTATTTATTTATTTATTGTTTATTTGCTGCTTTCTTGCTGGGGTTGCATGTTGTTCCAATCCAGCAAAGTAGATAACAATCACTAAGGGAAGAGAGCTGAAGAGAACCTACCCTGCTTAATCTTATTGGACTGGCAGAAACCATGGCAAATATGTATTTTTATAAATAGAGATTACCAGGTCTTGACTATATAGAGTTTTAAATGTGACAACTAGCATCTTGAATTGCATCCAGAAGCCAAGCAGCAACCAGTGCAGCTCATGAAGTAGTTGTGTTATTCCATCACTACTTACCAATGTAAGAACTGGTATTCTAGACCAGTTGAAGCTTCCAGGTGGTTCTCAAGTGCAGCCCCATGTAGATTTAGTTGCAGTAATCCAAATGGGAGATGAGCTAAGCATGAGTGACAATGAAGAGGTTCCTGCCCAGGAACTGGCATGCCTGATATGTCAGATATGAGAGTGCAACCCACCCCCTTTTGATGGGTGTCCAAAAGAACTCCCAAGTTACAAACCAGTTCTGCATGGGGAAGCACAACCCTAACCTGTGGAGATTGGTGGCACTACTTAGCTCAGTAATAATGAGAGAATAATCTGACCAAGACAAATGGCAAATGTTAATGTTGTCTACCCTCAGATCACAAAAACCAGGTCTAATATGTGGCTACTCATTTGAGTTGGGATTGTATGATCAAGAATAGCTGGTTAAAGCCTCCCAGCACCAGAAGCCTGTGGAACTCCATTGACAACCCTGCAATGAGGTCAGGCAGTAGAACCCAGCAGTCACACTTGTTCCTCCCACCCAAGAAGAATACATTTCCAAGAGGCCTTTATTTCACTTGACCAGATTTTGGTAGTGCAAGTCAGGTCTGCCCTCTCATCCACAATCAAATAGTGTAAGACGAGAGATCTGTTGTGGGCATTAATGAGCAAACCTCAGAGCAAAGAACCTCGTAACCGGCTCTCAAGCTGAGGCAAGAGGGACAGAGGTGGGGATTGGCCTCAAGTGATCAATCCCACCTCTCCAAGAGCAGACTACACCCTACCTTCCACCATATCTGCCCATTATTACCCTAATCTTCTCAACTTCCTTGGCTTCCTCTTCTCAGTCTCCCCCACTCATCACTATCCCTGGAGAGATCTATCCCAGCCATGTAACTGACCACCCTCCAAACCCCTCACAATCATCTGAGAAATTACACTTGCAAAAGCACTTGGCAGCCCCTTATATCCTATCCAAACTAATTTAACTGTCCTTCTTAAATGCTCAGTCTCCTCTCCAAACACCACTCTCACCTGAGTCTAGGGGGCATCGTTTTTCAGTTCTGACCACAACTAATACCATATAACCTCTTCAAGCTCTCACCTTACATAGGTATCCCCTTCTCTCCTTCTCTAACAACACTCCACTTAATTTTCCACATTCCTAAAACTTTATGTACTTCCATTCCACCCTCCCAAGAAGTTTTATGGGGGAAATCAGCTTCTTCCATGGCTCATTTTTAACAGACTTTCAGAAACCAGTTCAGCTTAGTCTCTGATGTTTCTGCAAGGCAATTCATGCAGCTATCATTTCCTGGAGGTAGATCTGATTCCAACACATCAGTCTCCAAATGGCATTCTGTTTGGTACATACACCTGATTATATCAGCTGTGGGGTTTGGATGACCAAGTCCATCCCTACTCCTGGTGACCAGGGTGAAAAAGAATAGTGAGGCCCAACATTGTCAGATACAGAACAGCCCAACCTAGACAGTTCTTGCAGGTCTTTCAGCTCCACTGACTGCTGACACTCTCTGCATCAACTCTGTCTCAGCTCACCGAAAGCGTCTGTTTGAGCTAGCCAGTTCTAGCACCACCGGCATTTCCAGCTGCTTTTGTTCCAGCCCTCTCTCATGTCACCTCAACATGGGAAGGATACAACAGTGTTGTCACCCCAATCTATGGTTCTCAACCCTACATCCTTAAGCTCACAAGGCCTCTCCCCACTGCTGTCTCAGGACTTGCCACCAGGTCTCCCAACTGAGTCTAATACTGATCTTCTCCACCTTCTTTTCTCCTTTCCACATTTGACCCAGTAACACCTCTGCCTGATTTCTCCAAATTTGACACCTAACATCTCCTTTCATCTTCTTCCTCCTTTCCAATCACACTCCAATTCAACTCTTTAACTTTTGCTCCTCTTTCACTTTTCTTCTGATAACTTTTCTTGCTTTGCCTAAATCTCCCATCCTTGGCACCATCTTGAAAAAAAAAGACCCTGAGACTAGAAGGTTTTTTTCCCCTAGCTTTCATTATTTAAGAAACCATTTCTGTAAACCCCATAATATCTCCAAGCTGCAAAAAGAAAAGGACATAGATCACTTAATGGCCTAGTGCAAAAGAAGCACCTAAGGCCACACCTGATCAGGCTAAAAGGAGAGGGCTAAGGTCTAGAACTTTAGACTTCTGCAATTCAGGTTTTCCTACCTTCCTAGGCAGAAGAAGAGCTTAACCACTAGTTGGATACCACCTTTGCACTGAACTGGAGCAGACTTCAGAGTTAAGGACTAATATTCAATCCCAGTACTAAAATAAATAAAAGATAAAGTAAAGGTAAAAGATAAAAGTAGTGCTCATATACAGTACTGTGCAAAAGTTTTAGGCAGGTGTGAAAAAATGCTGTAAAGTAAGAATGCTTTCAAAAATATATATTGTAATTGTTTATGTTTATCAATTTATAAAATGCAAAGTGAGCGAACAGAAGAGAAATCCAAATCAAATCAATATTTGCTGTGACCACCCTTTGTCTTCAAAACAGCATCAATTCTTCTAGATACGCTTGCACAGAGTTTCTGAAGGAACTCAGCAGGTAGGTTGTTCCAAACATCTTGGAGAACTAACCACAGATCTCCTGTGGATGTCGGCTGCCTCAAATCCTTCTGTCTGCTTCATATATATCAAAATAAATGTTTTTGCATACTGCAGTAAATGTAACCATTATGATTTTGCAACAATCTGCTGCTCTTTTTTTCCCCTTTTAATTGGTGGTCTAACAATATAGTGGCAAAGTGGAATTTACAGAATCCAGCCATCCTAATATAGTCATATTATTAAACGGTGGAAAAACAATCCTTTGATCAAAATTTTTAGCTTCTTCCTTGTGGATATTCTGGTTAGGGTAATGTAATTATTTATATGGAATGCTGTAATTGTGGACTGATTTCCTCAGATCAGTTTTTGTTATTTTAATGCTGAGTTTTAATTTGGAAATACTCTGTACGTGTGGATTAGTTTCATAATAACAATGATAAGTATGCATTTGTACTATTATGACCATTTTCTATATTAGAATTAATTGTTCAGCTTACAGTTCTCAAAATGCTTTGTACAATTAAGGAGGGATTTTTTTAAGGAAATGGTCCTGACCTTTACTGTCCCTGGGATGGATATAGACTTTTTAAAATCCTGAGTTCTACAGTGTGGGAAGCAGATTGTTTTGCTAATCAGGAAAGTTAAAATTTTGACAGTGAATATTAAATGCTTTGTATATATTGCAAGTATTGTGGGACCTCGCCCCAAACCAGGGATTTGGGTTTGGTGTTTGCTTTAATAAACAGCTTTCTGATTTGAATTTTTAGGTGCGGATGATGGCAGAGACCAATCAAAACTTGAAACAAAAGTTTGGGACACATTTAACCCACTAATAGAAAAACAAATAGACCAATTCCTTATAATAGCACGGTAAGAAGAAAGATATTCTAATTTAATTTTTCATCTGGTGATTTTTTTTCCCTATTATGATATAGTCCACCAATCAAATGTTTGTTATTCCGTTAGTTTATTACTGCCACCCTTGTTTTTTTATAAAAAGATGTGCCTTTCTGGAAATACTATTTAATATTAATATTTGTTGGCATTAATATTAATATTTTGGCATCAATAATGTAATTTAATTAGCAGATCTTCAATTGTTGGCACAGCAGACCTTTTCAAATATTTCACATTTGTTATTTTCACATTTTTTCTCCTTCACATCTTCATTCTAGGGTCATGTCTTCTCACAAACTTTGCTCAACTGAAATTAATTTAAATATAACTTATCATACTTATTATAGATCAGTTTTGACTTGTGGTATTTATATGTATCAGTTTTGGGGGTATTTGCAATTGCCAATTTGTTCTTGATATATTACAAATTATGTTTAACTGATGAAGGAAAAAATTCTTGCTAATATGATAAATCTTTCATGAAAGGAAAGTCTGCGTTCCCTTCCTCCTATTGATATGAAAAATCTGTAGTGGTCTTTCTTTATCTTTTATGTGCATCTAATAAATATCAATACATAAGCATCTCTGTGCTGCCTTTATCTCATCTTTTGTCAGATATCTAACAAGATATTCTTGATGTTGTATTAAGCTGTCTAAAATGTTATGCTAAACATGCATTTCTGACTTTTCTAATGTTCTAATATTGTGGCTATACGTACTTGCCTATATGCCAGAAATATTCATGAGTGCAGTATTTGCAGTCTAGATGGAATAGACTGCTATACCTACTTCACAGACTTTGAGGTTATTTCCTGAGTTTCAGATTATTTCCTGCGATAGGAAGATCTTCCTCAGTCTTGGTGCAGATAGTGAGTTTGACAGGTGAAACAGAAGTGAGAACTACACCTCAGGAAGAGAAAGGGGGAAATGCCTGTTTTCCTGACTCTTTTTTAGAATTCTTAGAGATTGGGAGCTAAGTGATAGATGGATATAGGGAGCATATTTTATAATTCTGTTTTATAAAGAGGGAAAGACTGTTTGTGTGAGGCTTGATTCAGTACAGAGTGTGTGCATGCTACCTTGTTTTAACAGGTATTTTAGTTGTAAACCTGGCTGGAAAGTGATACAGGTAGTCTTCGACTTACAACCACAATTGAGACTGGAATTTCTGTCACTAAGCGATGCTGGCATAAAGCAAGACATCACATGACTTCATTGCTTAGTGATGACAATCCCTCTTGTCATTGTTAAGCAAATTTCACTGGTTGTTAGCCAAGGACCCACCACAATCTAAACCATTCCAGGCTTGGTCCCTCCCAGCTCCAAGCCTCAGTAAGGTAACGGATTGCCTCTGACTCCCCCCACCCACTTATCTCCCCCCATCTCTGCCCTTTTGGCCACCTTGCACCCTGCCTTGTGGGGCAGCAAGCGGCCCCAGAACTGTGCTGCTCTGGGGCTGCTTGCCATACCCTGGGAAGCCACAGCTGCCCCGGAAGCCTCAGCTGTCCCAGTAAGCATTTGTTCATCCAGCTGCCTTCTCTCTTGATTCCCCACACTGACCGTTCACGCCCAGCCACCGTGGCCGAAGCAGAAGCACCTTGCTGACTTTTGGGACCCAGCTTCTCCAGTGAGCATTTCCTACACGTGGCTCCCTGAGCCTTCAGAAAGCTGCACTGTCTTTGGAAAGCCTTCAGAAAGACAGCACAGCTTTCTGAAGGCTGTGCTGCCTTTGGAAAGCTGTGCTGTCTTCTGAAAGCCTTCCAAAGGCTTTCCGAAGACAGTGCAGCTTTCCGAAGACTGCATAGCTTTCCGAAGACTCAGAGTGCCATGTGTAGAAAACATTCACCAGAGAAGCTGAGTCAGAAAAGGAGTCAGCAAAGGCAGCAAGGTGCTTCTGCTTTGGCCGCAGCTGCTGGATGCAAAAGGCAAAAGCTCAGTGCAGGGAACTGGGAGAGAAGGCAGCTGGGTGAACAAATACTTGCTGGGGCTTCCCAGGTGCTGTGACATGCTGGGGCGGACTGGGGAGTGAGGCCCCGGGGAGGCTGCGGCTTCCTGGGGCATGGCAGGCAGGCCCAGAGCCATGCAGTTCTGGGGCTGCTTGCTGCCCTGTAAGGCAAGGTGCAGGGGGGCAAAAGGGAAGAGATGGGGGGGCAAGATAGGCAGGTGGGGAGAGTTGATCAAGCACCCAAATTTTAATCACATGACCGCAGGGGTGCTTCAATAGCTGTAACTTTGGGGACCACTTGTAAGTCCATTTTTTCACCACTGTCATAACTTTGAACAGCCGCTGAATGAATGGTCTTAAGTCGAGGACTACCTGTATGTTATAATCAGGGAACTGAATGGAAAGTGAATTAAGGGGAGCGGGGGAGAATTACAGAGTTTGGGAGTTGGCAGAAAAGCTAAGAAGCAAATGGGTTAGGCATTTAAGGGCCATTCTGTTTTCTAGTCTCTCCCCCAACCACATATGTATGGTGTCTTTTCTACACTGCTCTCCAGTCTACTTGTTTTGGAATAAAATTTTATTCATTATGGTCTGAGTATGGATGAAGAAGATGGCATATAACTATGTGCCATGTCTTGATTTTAAGAAATGTGGGTGGAGAGTTCTAGCTATATTATCCCTAGCTGTTCTACCTGGGTATTTGGTCAAGGATCTGAATATGCTCCCCCCCCCCCCCACCTAAATACAACACACAACACCTGTGGAGTTTTTATGTAGTATGTTGGGCACTTGGGAAAGATTGAGGATTCTGCTGGCAACCCACTGCCAACTGGTCCCACTGCCAACCTGCCTGCGACATGAATTGATAAAGATAATTTGGAGACAACTGTGGATCTCCAGGATTGCAGTCCAAGAGAACTTCAATATCCATGCCAAATTTGCTAGATCCAGTGCAGCTCAGAATTTTATGAACATCCCAACTGGCCCCAACAGGTTACACGGTAGATACATTCTCTACTTCGCTTGTGGAGGAGGAGTGATCTGAAAATAAGGAATTTTACTATGTTTCCCTCATTGTGGTTAGATTACTTCCTACTGATGTTAAATTTAGGTGGCTGCTCTCTTCTGCAAAGGGAAGGGGGGTATTAGGATAAATTGCTTTTAGAAAGTATTAGATTCACAAGTTGCAGGAAGGCTTTTGTGGCTGACACATTACAATCTACAACTTTCATATGTTTGTTTTTAACTGGAAAGTTAGATTTCTCTTCTTCTTTCTTTTTTTAGCTCTGTGGGTACATTTGCACGTGCTCTAGATTGTAGCAGTTCTGTTCGGCAGCCAAGCTTACATATGAGTGCTGCAGCAGCTTCTAGAGACATCACACTGGTGAGAATTTAAGAAAATAAATCCTGTTGTTGAGTTAATACTGTCACTATAAAGTATAGGTAGTCCTCGCATACTGACTGTCTCATTTAGCAACTGTTTGAAGTTATGATGGTTGACAAAAAAACAGCTTTGCAACCAATCCTTGCATTTACAACCATTGCAGCATCCCACAGTCATGTGATTGCCATTCGCATGCTTCACAACTGGCTTCGAAAAAGCGGAATTAATGGAGAATGTGGAAGTGAAACTGCAAGTCATGGTCACATGTCTCGCTTAACAACCACAGTGATTCGCTTAACAACTGAAGCGGAAGTGAGATCTTAAGTCCATCGTGGTCTCATGATGTTTCACTTAGCTACCGGGGCACTTAGTGATGAGTTTGCTGGTCCCAGTTGTGATTGGTAAACAAGGGCTACCTATATCAGAATGATTCAGAGTTTTGGAAACCTGGTAACCTTCAACTTTTGCAATTTGAAATCCCAGTACAGTCATGTTTACATTTTCCATGTTTGTGTATATAGATAGTGGGAAACCGCTGATCAGTCAGAGCTCTTTAAATCTCTGATAAAAAAATAATTTGCATTGTAACATGGTCCTTCTCCTTTTCATTCTTGTTTAAATAATTTACATAATTGTACATGTAGTACTTCAAGACTTTAAAGGAGAGATTGTTAGTTAAACAGAGAAAGAAAGTGAAAGTTATCTATGCCAATAAAGCAGATTGCTCATATTGCACTTATGCTCCTTCTTTGACAAGGAGTTCTATTTCTCATTAAGTAATACTTGCTAACGTATTTTTAATTGGTGTCATTTTCTATAGCTATTTCAGTCTGAAATATGTTATTTTCATATGCATATCTACAACTTAAAAAACATATTTGCTTTGTTTATTATATAGTTCCATGCTATGGATACTTTGCATAAAAATGTCTATGACATTTCCAAGGCAATCTCTGCCCTTGTGCCACATGGTGGGCCTGTTTTATGCAGGGATGAAATGGAGGAATGGTCTGCTTCTGAAGCAAATCTCTTTGAAGAAGCCCTTGAAAAATATGGAAAGGATTTCACTGATATTCAGCAAGATTTTGTAAGTAAGCAAAAATCTTTGCATGTCCAAAAAAGCATGATAGCTTTTTTCAGTTAGACAACGTTCAATACCTGCTATGTAATCCTCCTCAGACTCATAGCACACAAGTCAGCAATATGGTGAACACGTTAAACTGCTAATTGAGTAGAATCAAACCACATTCTTGATCCGGATATAATGCACATTTGTGTGCACCATCTAATCTTTGGCTGTTGTAATTATTTTTCCTGCTGTAATTGAATTTGAGTTTTCTCCTAATTGAAAATAATTTGGTCTGAATTAGTATTTGCCAAAAATCTTGGAATCTCTTTCAGAGCATTTGAAAACTACACTTAATTTGGAATTTCATTCAGAGAAAGAAAATTATACCCAGATGTTTCAAATTAAAATTTTCACAAAACTCTAATTTCTGCTATAGTATATGGATTTTTTAAAATTATTTTTGTCCTGAAGGTATAGCATAATTAGACAAATTTGCAAAAATTATCCCACTATGAAATCCATAGTAAGAAGTTAATGTTTACATCAATATATTCAAGGATGAACTTCCTGGGAATGACTACTGTTCTTGTATTCACTTCCAAATCATCCAGTGCCCTTGACTCCTACAGAGGCAGTTTGAATGATCAATTTATTAAGGAAAAAGCCTTGGGCCAGTTGAAGTTACAATGTTTGAGTAACATTGTACTCTTATGTACCCAGCACATAAGATACATTGGTGGCGGGGGAACATGTTTTCCATTATCAGAAGACTGTTAGACTCCAGTCTGCAAGTTTAAATAAATAAAAAAATTGTTCTGTTAAACTGTAAAAACATTATAATTAACATTTCTTATATTAGTTATTAGTTTGTAATACTGCAGATAAATAGTAATATAACTATGTAAATATATTATTCTATAAAAAGAGCTCTTTAGTGAGAAAAAGGAAGAAAGAAAAGGGGAAAAAGCCCCATACTATGAACCAGCATAGCATTTTTGGCATTATTCCCAGCTGAGCACTGTTAGGTATATCCTTAATATACTTAGGCAATAACATTTTGTGTTTTGCATTTGGTGTCTGTTTATTTAGATATTTTTTACTTGGCTTTTTGTATTTATAAATTCTGTTTTATTTATTGGTAGAATGTTATAGACTTGACATTTCAGGTTTGTGTGTGTGTGTGTTCTCTAGCTTCCATGGAAGTCCTTAACCAGCATAATTGAGTATTACTACATGTGGAAAACCACAGATCGATATGTTCAGCAGGTAAGAGCACACCTATAATGCATTGACTTCAAAGAATATATTTATTTTACAGTATTCATTATAGTAACTTGCCTTTTTGTTTGTACAAAGACTCAAAAAATCTTGCTATTTTGAACTCCTAATTAGAATTTCTCTTAATCTCTGTATATCCAAAATTGTTTATCATCTTATTTTTTGGTTTGTGTGGTGAAACAACTTCAGTACCATTAAAAAAAAAGAGGAACAGCTGCACTGATTTTTTTTGGTAGCAGAGACAGCAATGAGAAATATATACATTGATTTTGGTAGAAGAGGCAGTTCTCTGGTTCAGATATGAAAGCAGCACCCTTGATTTGTGTTAGTTCTTTGCTTTTAGTTTCATATATGATTCAAATGAAGGATAGGGAAGAGGAGCAGCAGCAGCAGCTCTGAAAGGAAGTTAGGGTGAAAGCATATCAATTCATTTCATGAAACTTAATAATATGCAGCCCAAATCAGCCAATTTACTATCAAATTTTTGTAGCTCTGGGGACTACACATTTTCCATCCCAGTTTTAGATGAATAAATACACAATATATATGTTCCAATTGTTAAGGAGTTTGAAAATAACTTTAGTTAATAAAAAAACTGATATTCCACGTGCTTCTGCTATATGTATTTATATAAACACAGAGACATATAGATTCTTTCCTATGTATGTGCAATTAATGTTGAGAAAGGCTTATGTCCTAAAGGAGGGGATGTTTCAGTTTCGAGAATTGCTAGGTTCTGCACTGGTTGCTAAGTTCCAGTGTTGCACATCTGTCATTCCTATTTTTTCCTTGAGTACAGGGAAACAGTCAAATAAAAAAGTCTCATTTGAGAATAGGAAGAATATTTCTTTTGCACAGGAAGGGTGTCCATGACTCAGATTAAAATTTTGATTATGTTTTATAGTAAAACATTGAAAAACCCCAGTAGTTTGCATTATAGAAATGTAATAAATAAAGTACAGTAATTCTCAATGTATGCATTGACTGAATTAAATATCTGTTAGTGCTTTCAGTCCTTATGATTTTTGCTGTTCACAAATAAATAAATGTAATATTAACCAAATGGGTAAACATATTTGTGTTTGCAAGTAGTTTGATTTCTTGCTTCCTGAGATAGTTTTTAGAAGTACATGTTCAGAAAAGTAATTTCCTTTTACTAAAAATTGGTGTGGATTTTCTTCTAAATTTGTTTTTTGTTTGCTTTTATGTTCAGAAACGATTAAAAGCTGCAGAAGCAGAAAGCAAGCTAAAGCAAGTATATATTCCTAATTAGTAAGTGTCGTTGTTGTATATCTCTTTTCAAGAACAATGAAAATGTGGCATCTATTTCAAGTTATAGTGGTAATTCTTAATAATAAAACAGAAGTTATAATCTCTAAATATACGTAGCATATATATGTCTGTAAATCTTTTATACATTGCTATTGTCAAACTATTGTTGTACAAACAAGAATGGAAAATAGCCTTGTTTTTACATATATTTATCTTAAAGCCATAGCCAAAACAGCTTTGATTCTCTTTATAATCCGAGAATTGAAAATCAGTCATGGAATGTATATATATGGTCATTACATATTGAATTTCTTATGAATCATAAGTACTGTTCTTAATTGGTAAAATGGAGACTTCTTAGAGGAAGGTGAGATATAAGAGAATATGTTTATAATAGATTGTTACACAGAAGTAGGTTGGTAGGTGAAATCAGATGGAATAATAAGGCTAATGTTTCTAGTGCAGTGCTCTTTGATAAGTATTGTCTCTATTCTCATCTACCATTTAAAGAACAAAGAGAGAATTTTATTGATAAAACAATATTGGATATGGAACACATGATTAATTTCTAAAGTAAATAATAGCTGAGCTGAAGATTCCATGAAAGACATTCAATATGATCCATTCATAGCTTATATAAAAAGCAGAACAATCTAGTTTTCTAGTATTCCATCTAAAAGAAGAGCAACAGGAAATACAGGGCTGTCATGAAAACTAAGTAGCTTCATTTGAATAATCTTTTAAACATCAGATCACTCAGATATATTCCCTACACAGTTTAGGAAAGTGTGAAGAGGACTTAAGCTTGTTATTAAAGGTTTTATAGCCTTTGGGCCCCCAGCATAGTGTTTACATGCATCAGCATGCCGGCCAGACAGTTACCTTGGTACTTGCCAGGCTCCATGTCCTACCTGATTTGCAAGAAAAATTAAATGACAGACTGGCATACTGCAAAGGAAAGCTCCATCTTCAAACATTCATTTCCAAGAATGCTTGGTTTTCCTTCACATTGCAGAGAGTAGGACTAGATAATATTGTGGTCTGCACTTCTCATTTCACATACCTTAGAGGCATTCTTAGAAAATAAAAATCATAGTGGACTACAGCACAACGCTTTTCAGTTGTTTCTACTAAGTGAAGCTGGGATAGTTATATACAGTTGGGCTGAAAGAAACAATTTATTAGAAAGTAGAATAGACATTGTGCAATACCAGACATGCATCTGTTCCATGAACAAGCAAACAAAAACATTTTTGTTTAAAGTGATGGAGAAGACTCAATTGAATGATTAACTTTTCCATCTTCTCTTTTCCACACAATAGTGAGCAAGTGGAGAGATTCTGTACCTGACTCACAGCCTGAGCAGTGTAAGGAGGGCAATGGAATTAAAGGCTTAATTGGCTCCTAATTCCACTTTCCCTTCATGGCTGCTTGGCATAAGCTATACCATTTTTCCCTGCTCTTTTTTCCAGGTGGTACAAAACCTAGTAGACATTACAGGGTTTTTGTCAAAGTTCTTTGGAGTTAGAGAGCAGACGAATCTTGCAAGACTTTGTATCCCATCCCTCAGAATGGAAGGAACCCTATTCTCAGGGATCCCATAGCATCTCAGTTGGTTATTTGGCACTCTTCCTTTTAAACTTTGTGGTCAGAGAATGTAAATGTCCTGAAACAGGGCAGAAGAAAAAAACTCCAAAGGCTCGCTTGAAGATATGAGGGTTCTGGTCTGCCTTGAGTCAGTCCAAAGGGAAAAAACCACCATGCTAACCAACTGTAATGCTGTGTGGGAATGACCTTGGGAGACAGGGGAAGACCCACACCCAGGGGAATGGTCGGATAAGAGGCAGCTTAGCTTGCAGCAAGAATGTGTTCATAGCAAATGTCTCAGAAGGGACCCTCCGTGGTTTCTTGGGCTGTAAAGGCAACAGGAGAGAAATGTACTTTCAGATTTGCAAGACTCTGTTAATGTAACCTTAGAATAAAGAAGAATTAGTTTATCAGGGTGTGCTTCCAGTCTGGTCTACCTTGCAAGGCTGACACCAACTCACTGTGTATAGGCAGGAGCAAGAAGGTCTAAATATAGAGCAAAATGATATTTAAATTCTTGCTAAAGTTACAGCGTAACTTCCTGTCATTTCATTTCACTTTCAAAGTCCAGGATGTGCAAGGGGCAGTGTAGCAGAGCAGCAAATGATATGTGCTCCAAAGACTACAAGAGATTGACAAAGTCTTGATCCATACCCCTCACAAGAGAAAAGATCTCTAACTAGCTTGTATCTGTCCTAGGAAATTCTGAGGACAAGGAAGAGGGCAAGCCTTCAGATAGGGAAAGGTGTTAAAATAAGCCAGCTGCTCCCACTTCAGATTTTTAAAAAGTATCTTTCCAACTGCATGGCGGTCTTGAAGATATCCCCTCTGAAGAGGATCTCCCTTTGTCCGTTCCAAATGCTAAGTAAGCAGAAAGTAACTTGCAAAGTTACTTTCTTTCAACCTAGAAATTCCATTCCCAATTAGCTTTGAGGAAATTATCTATATTTAATAAGTCAAACCTTTAAAAGCAAGATCATTCTATAAATATTACAAGTTCTAATGCCTACGATCATAGAATTGTGTGAATTGTGATGATGAAGATGCTGTGAAGGACCTCACCGCACCCAAGATGGATACTCCAGTAGTATCTCATGCCACAAGGGAACCTGCTCCCCTCTGAGATCACTGAGTGGCCAAACAATCAATATGACAAAAATGCAACACAGGTCTGAGCTGCCTGCTATCATTCAGAACTTCCGGCATAGCTCTGATAGCACAGAACATATTCATGAAGCTGAGTAGGCTTCTCAATCAGCTCTGAACAAAGGGATGGCTATGGCTTTGTGCATGAGAAAGCCTTTTTTTCCTTGCTGTCACATTATGCCACTTCTTATGCCAAAATGTCTCAAAGTAGTGTATAGCTGTTAAATATGTAATAAACAATTCATTAAATTCATTGTTATAAAACAATACTCAGTAAAGCATATTCATTAAAAAGGTGGCAGGGGGGAGAGAAAGAAAGAAAGGAAAAACATTTAGAATGGCCTGGGTGAAGAATAAATTTTCAACAGGCATCTGAAAGATAGTATAGTAGCTGCTCCCTTAGACTGAGCCTCAATCTGTGTCATAGCCAGAGGATAGTGGTGGCTTCACAATTTGGAAGTCAGCATCAACACCAAGGCTAATAGTAGCCAATTGTTCTCATCTTTCATCTGAGAGCCAGTTTGGTGTAGTGGTTAAAGGTGCTGATGTAGAAACCAGAAGACTGAGTTCTAGGCTGTCCTTAGGCATATAAGTTGGCTGGGTGACTTTGGGCTAGTCATTCTCTCTCAGCTCAACCTACCTCACAGGGTTGTTGTGGGGAAAATAGGCTGAAGTGTTAAGTTCACTGTCTTGAGTTGATATATATATACACACACACGCATATATATGGTGGGATAAAAATCTAATCGTCATAATCATAATCATCGTCTCTTCATAGACTCTTTGGAAGCAGTCCTGGTGGAGACAATGAGAAAATATCTTTCCTTTTCTTGCACTTCTTGTTCTTTCTTTGATTTCCTTCATTTCCCCCTTTCTTTCTTACTTTATACTAGTTCATGATAGTTTTTAATCTTCTTGTTTAAAAATTTAATAAAAAATATTTTAGAAAAAGAGACAGTGAGAAAAAAGAAGGCCCTTTCAAGCATGTAGGAGTCTAAATCATCCTTAGATAAGCCCTTTCACCCTTTCAGACCATCCTTCTTCACAAATGATATCCCTAAAACTAATAGACCAGTTGGTAGCAAGGGGAGATTAAATAATGGCCGACAAGACTACCGCAAATAAAATCATTTCTTCCTGAGCACTTAACACCCTGATGGACCAGCTTTTCAGGTATCTGAAAGAATATCAGATCAGTAAGAGCTAGAAATAGTACAGTGCAACTATGCCCTATTATTAGAAATGGTGTGAACAGTCAGATTTTTTTGTCCCATGTAACACCTGAAGTGCTAGGCCAGGTAAGGTGATATAAGCCATTCACCATGTCTTCCAGATTGGGGCATTAGGGAAGGTAGCCTATCTAGAGAATAACATGGAGTTCTTGCTTTTCTTCACAGTCCCAAAGAAGAAGGGTAACATAATAATTATTCTTAATAGAATAAAAAGCCACCTAAGGTACCGTAAGTTCAGAACTGAGGATTTGAAAACCAACTATGACAGATTATAAGGAGAACTTCCCTGAATTTATAGACCTGGAGAAAGTCTACTTGCTCATCATTACCATCCAATCCTCATTTCAGGTTAAGGAGCCACAGTGCCAATTTTAGGCTGTATTGCTTAGCTTTACCTCTATCCTAAGAATTTTTACCAAGATCCTAGTGGCTCAAATCACAACATCTCTGCGTGGATGACTCTTCCCTCCCCCTAGAAATGATACCATTATACCAAAAGAGAAACTGACCTTCCTTTGCCACATCATCTTTCCAACAATGATGTGAAGGATCTCTTTCCCTTCCTAGACTAACCCTCACCCTAACCCTAGACTCCAATTCTTATGAATCATACTGCACTCTTGTCTAGTCAAGAACTGATAAAGAATTTGGCAAATGCCATTTACCTGAGACTCAAAACTTAGCATCAGTCCATGGCCAAACTTAGGCAAGATACGTTATGTCCAGTGGGCCAGATTCATTTAAGACCCTCCTAATTTCCAAGAGGAAGCACCCAACTGAAACATCCTCCCCAATAGTACACTGCTCCCTAATGTGGTAATTGAACACCTGTCTCTTAGCAAAGATCTCCAATCCTGGGACCAGACATTTGATGCCTTATGCACAAATCAAGAGAACTCCACCAGGCTCACAATCAGGGCCAAAGAATTCAAACAATCAGTGTAATCTTCTGGTTCTCAGAACAGTTTCTTTGGACTTTGATACTTGAAAGCCTGACTTGGTCTTATGCTATGGTGATTATGTCAATAACTAAAGCAGAAAAAAACCAAGCCTTTGCTGAAGGAAGCAGGGAGTCTATTCACCTAGGCTCAGAAGCATTTCTTTTCTATCAAGGCTAACACCTTAAAATGATCTCTGGGTACCCATGTAGAGTGGGCTGAGCTAACCAGTGGGCTGAGCTAACCATTGGCCAAGAAGGCCTTGGTTCTAGCAAATCTCTCAACTGCTGAGCCACAAAGGCTTCTGTACTGAGTGGACTTTCACAACAAGGATCCATCATCCACCAAAACTCAAATTTCCTAAAACAAACTGCCTAAAGATTGAAAGAGACCATGTTGTTGTGCATCTCCTAGCTAATAGGGAATCATTCTTCTAGGAATTTATCAGTGAACAAAACCTTTAAGGGATTTGGAAAGCATTCCGTGGGAATTGGCATCTCGGGGTGCCTTAGTACTCACAATGGCACTAAATAGTGTCCACTGATCTCCTAATGTCTTAAAATCAAATAGTCTGATATCTTCTGAGATAGCCACATCTTGTATTTCATGTGATTTTCTTCATTTTTACAGTTTAATTTTTAAAATATATTTAATTTTTTTAATGTTCCTCTGACATTGCATAAAATTTATGTGATAACATCCACTGCCTGAAAAGGTTGCTGACTTTTGTACCATTAAATATGAAAGGAAAATGAATATTTATTTTATTTTATTTATCAAATTTTTATCACCGCCCATCTCCCCGACACGGGGGACCCTGGGCGGTTCACAATAAAAACAATTAAAATTTCAATAAAATCATAAATACCACCATTAATCAGTCAGCATAAAATGCAATAAAATCCAAGCCATGGCGAATCTAATTCAAACCTTAAGGGCATAAAACTGGTCCCCACAGAACTAGGGAATCAACCAGCCCCAAGAATGGCTCTTCCCCTCCCTATTCAAGGCAAGGCGATAAAACCAGGTCTTCAGCTGTTTTCTGAAGGCCAGGAGGGAGGGGGCTAACCTCACTTCTGGGGGAAGGATGTTCCAAAGGGCGGGAGCTGTTGCAGAGAAGGCCCACCTCCTGGACCCCGCCAGATGGAATTCTCTTACAGACGGGGTCCGCAACATGCCCTCTCTGCATGATCGGGTGGGATGGGCTGATGTAATGGGGGTGAGACGGTCCTGTAGGTAACCTGGACCCATGCCATGTAAGGCTTTAAAGGTGATAACCAACACCTTGAATTGGACCCGGAAGCAAACTGGAACCCAATGTAGCTCGTGCAGTAAGGGTGTTACGTGTGCTGATCTCGGAGCACTCATCGCTGTTCGTGCGGCTGCATTTTGAACCAACTGAAGCTTCCGGATACTCTTCAAGGGTAGCCCCATGTAAAGCGCGTTGCAGTAGTTTATATGGGAGATGACCAGGGCGTGAGTGACTGTTTGAAGGGCCTCTTGCTCCAGGAAGGGGCGTAACTGGTACACAACATGAAATTGTACAAAGGCCCTTCTGGCCACGACTGCCGCCTGCTCTTTGAGCAGGAGTCGTGAGTCCAAGAGGACCCCCAAGTTACGCACCGAGTCTGTCTGGGACAGTGTAACCCCATCCAGAACTAAAGATGGCAAATTCCTAGGAGCCGAGGGGCCGTTAAACCACAGCCACTCTGTCTTACCAGGGTTCAGCTGAAGCCTGTTGTTCTCCATCCAGACCCCAACAGCCCCCAGGCACCTGGAAAGGGCAGCCACAGCATCACTTACTTCCCCCGGGATGGAGATGTATAACTGAGTATCATCAGCGTACTGATGATACCTCACCCCATGGGGATTGATGATCTCACCCAGCGGTTTCACGTAGATGTTAAATAGGAGGGGAGAGAGTACTGAACCCTGAGGCACCCCACAGAGGAGGGGCCGTGGGCCTGACCTCTCCTCCCCTACTAACACCGACTGGGACTGGCCCTGGAGAAAGGAGGTGAACCAGCGTAAAACTACGCCGCCCACCCCCAACTCCCTGAGCTGACCCAACAGGATACCATGGTCGATGGTATTGAAGGCCGCTGAGAGATCAAGGAGAGCTAGGATGGATGCACTGCCACCATCCCGCTCCCGCCAGAGATCATCCATAAGTGCGACCAATGCTATTTCCATTCCATATCTGGGCCTGAAACCTGACTGAAAGGGGACTAGATAATCCGCTTCCTCCAGGATCCTCTGGAGCTGCAATGTCACCACCTTCTCAACCACCTTCCCCATAAAGGGGAGGTGGGAGACTGGATGAAAATTATCTGGTATAGTAGGGTCCAGTGATGGTTTCTTGAGGGGGTGCACCAGCGCCTCTTTAAAGGCCGCTGAAAACACCCCTTCCTGCAAGGATGTATTTACCATCGACTGGACCCAACCACACGTCACCTCCCGAGCTGCCTTCACCAGCCAGGAGGGACATGGATCTAATTGACAGATGGTGGCATTTACAGTCTGGAGAATCTTGTCCACTTCCTCAGGTCCAACAGGATCAAACTGTTCCCAGATAACTGGGTAAGTATGTTCCCCAGGCATCTCCACAGACCGTGTCTCATGCTTGGAGTCCAACTTAGAGCGAATCTGAGAGATTTTATCCTGCAGATGCTGCGAAAATTCCTCCACACGGCCCTGTAGATGATTTTCCGGACTCCCTTTCCCCAACAAGGATCGGGTGATCCTAAACAGGGCTGCCGGGCAGCATTCTGCGGATGCAATAAGAGTGGAGAAATACTGACGTTTTGCCACTCTTACCGCCACAAGGTAGGCCTTAATCACGGCTCTAGCTTGTGTCTGGTCAGGTTCAGTCTTCGTCTTTCTCCAGCAGCACTCCAGGCGTCTCTTAATCCTCTTCAGAACCCTTACCATGTACCATGGGGAGTGTCGGGTTCACAGGCGCAATCCTGTCCAAGGCCCCGGCTGCCTCCCTATTCCAGGCAGCAGCCAGAGCCTCTGCTGGACTGTGCAGCAAGTCCTCAGGTATAACCCCCAGCTTCCTCTTAAACCGCACTGGGTCCATTAGTCGCCGGGGGCGGGCCAATCGAATAGGTCCTGCCTCCCTGCAGAGGGGGGCGGCATAGGAGAAACTCAGGGCCACCAAGGTGTGATTGACCATGACAAAGGGGACAGCTATAACTCTCCCCTCAGATCACATTGCCACTGCTCCAACAAGAAAACTAAGTCTGGTGTGAGGCCACTGCTTCGAGTTGGGTCCCAAATAATCTGAGTCAGGCCCATGGCCACCATGGTGGCCATGAACTCCCGGGCTGCCTCTGAGGCCTGCCCCAGGGACAGCAGATTGAAGTCCCCCAGAACCATAAGTCTGGGGAACTCCACCACCAACCCCAAGACACCCTCCAGCAGCTCAGGCAGGGATGTTGCCATGCAGCAGGGAGGCTGGTACAGCAGCAACACTCTCAACTGCTCTCGGGCACCCAACTTGAAGAACAGGGTCTCACAACCAGTGACTTGTGGAGCAGGGCCCCTGAAGGCCACCAGAGACTCTGATGATGACTGCCACCCCTCCTCCTCCCCTGCCCTGGCATCTGGGCTGGTGCCACACTCGAAACCCGACCGGGCACATCTCTGACAAAGCCACTCCTCCTTCAGGGCCCAGCCAGGTTTCAGTAATACACGCCAGGTCTGCCCCCTCCTCCGTGATCAGGTCGCATATGAGGGGGGCCTTGTTGTTAACTGACCTGATGTTAAGAAGCAGCAGCCGGAGGCCAGGGCCCCAACGAGTCTGCTGTCCAGGGCCTGGGTTTAAGCACAGAGGGTCAGAACACACTACAGCTAACAAACATCTGGGGCATCTTCCTCTATGATGACTCACCCTCCGGCTTCTGTCATAACGTTCCCTGCCCGTCACCACCTTGATAAAGTGTCCCGCCCTACCTCCCCCAGGATCTTCCAGTCCAGTTGCCTCCAGTCCTGGACCTCTAAAGTTCCTGGTTTGAAATAGGAATCCCTCCATCCTTTCGCACAACCGTGCACACATACCAACAACCTCAAGGGGATGGTGGGCCCCCAGTGCACCAGCTCTAGCTCTCGGTGCTGGTAAGCCCAACCACCGCCCATAGACTCACTATGCCCCCCATGCCTCTCTCACTGGACAACAGGGGGCATCACATCCGCTATTCCCCACCCCCTGTCTCTCACTCACGGGGTGAGTGCTCTAACACACCACATTCACACCTGGACTCCCCCTTGTCTCTCACATGTGAGAGGTATATAGGAGCTAATTAAAATATTTTGTATTAAAACATCTAGAACTTGGGTGTACTCATGTTTTATTTACTATGTCAAAAGTCTTTTTGAAATGTTGCATGTTATAGTAAACCGTTTTCTTCTTTTTCTGGTATATATTAAGTAACAAACCAAATCCCAACCAGATCAGTGTAAACAACGTTAAACCAGGAATGATGAATGGTGCAGGAATACAGACACAGACACAGAATATGGGAACAGGCCGTGCTTGTGAAAGCTGCTATAGTAAGTGATTTATGAATTTAGCCATTTATACTAGCATTGTGTGAAATCCTGCCTCCTATTTAAAAAAAAGAATTCCTTTAACAAGTAGGAAGAAAATTCTATGCTTAGCTTATTAAATGCATGCAGTAAATAAAAGATGTCTTTCTTTCATACTAAAAATGCCAGTGTGGGCTTCCTATGGTGCTGGGCTCTCTCCTAAAGTCAGTAGCACATTTTGGAATGGTGAGATGACCAGACAATATTATATAGTCACAGAAACATTTTAACAAATCCCTACAGTGTCATTCAAAGACTATGTGTTAAAATTAAATCTTCATGGTTTCTGTGTATCACACTTATGGGGTCTGTGTCTGCATGGAGTACTGTATTGGAACATTTTCAATTTAAAGAATTTGCCTTGTCCTCCACATACATATCCTCACTGGGCACAGTTCTCACCATCCCTTTTAGTTTCTCTTCAGCTTCTATAGCTGCACCACTGTGAGAAGCACTGTAAGAAGTACTTGTTTGGTATATTGTTTTCTGCTACAGATTAAGGTTACTGTGGTAACTAATGATTTTGGCTGGATGAAGAGGTTGAATTTAATTGTCCTCTTTTCAGGTGTTAATAGTTGCAATTGCCTGAAGCGAGGGCAGTTTTGATTGTTACTCAGTTCCTTCTTACTCTGGAGAGAATATGCAGCTGAGGGAGAAATCTCTCCTCTCTGAGAGCCTGTGAGAATGCAGAAGCCTGTAAATATGTTTTTGTGCTTTCTGTAAATAAATTTATTTTTATAGAAATGCCTCGTGTGTGACTTTTCTGATCTCTCCTGGGCCAAATGCTTTCTAGTTCTCTGCCAACAGGTTATGGGCCCAGTAAGCAGCCCAGTAAGCCCAGTAAAAACCCAGAGAGAATAGAGAGATCAGCTCCACACCTCATGCACAATTTAAAGGCAGGTAGCAAAGACCTGTGAAGATTTTCTTTGGAGCTACCTGGAGATTTTCCAGCAACTGCTGGTCTACAGGACAAAGAAGCCAGCTGAGGTGACTTGCAAAAGAAAGAAGAAGCCATGGCTACCTCCCAGCCCTCAGCGATGCCTCTGGAGCGCCTATCAGAGACCAGGGCCCTGAATTGGGCCCTGAAGATGGAGATGTATCTTTGCAGAGAGAATCTTTGGCTGCTAATTGGTGAGCAAACCCCCAAAATCCCAGTGCTGAATGGCTTAGGCAGGATGAGCAGGCTAGAGCCACCATTATCCTGGGAGTTGAGGACAATCAGCTAGTCCACATGTGAGGTATGCAGTCTGCAAAGCAACTTTGGGACACTTTGAGAGACGTATATGTAAAGGCAACAGCAGGGAGTAAAGCTACCTTGACAAAAAAGCTGTACAAAGCCTACCTTGCAGAAGGAGATCGCCTTCCTGAGCACCTGCATTATATTCAGCAGCTGTTCGTTGAGTTGCAGGAGAGAGGAAAGGAATTTACACCTCACAAAATTCTATATCCTCCTGTCCTCACTGAATGAAATGTGGGACACGCTGATTTGTACCCTGGAGGCTATGCCTGAAGCAGATCTCACCCCATTGTATGTTACACAGCGCTTACTCACTGAATGGGAGAAGAGAGAGGAAAGATTCCCCCCCCCCATCTCTTCTGGAAAGCTGCAGTACCAGAAAACAAGGGGAAAGAAGGGAACAGAAGCTGAGGCCACAGCACTAGCCAGCCAGCGATGCTTCACTTGTGGTTCAGCTGGACATTTGCAGAAAGACTGTGCCTTGAGACCCAAGAGTGGAAAGACAGAGAAGAAGAGCACAAGGGCAACACAGAAGAAGGCTCTTCAGACAACCCAAATTGCACAGGTTGCTGAGAAGGGTAATTCTGATGTATGGGTGTTAGATTCTGGGGCCAACTGTCATTTATGTAATTGTAAAAGCTCTTTTGTGTCACTGTCTAAAACTGAAAGACAAAGTGTATCTTTGGCTGATGGGTCTGTGACCAAAATTATGGGACAAGGTGACTTGTATTTATCCTGCTTGGGAGAAACTGTAAAAGGTGTGTTATATGTGCCAAATTTACAATCAAACCTTTTATCTGTGGCACAATTGGCTGCAACAGGGTATGTCATAACATTTAAGAAAAATGGTTGTGAGATACGTAAAAATGGAAAATTGTGTGCTACTGGTATGTTAAAAGACTCCTTGTACATTGTGCAAAATGCAAGGAAGCCAAGTTGCAAGGCTGCAGTTGGCAACACGCCATATCATGACCAATGTGTACACCTGATGCACAGGAGATTTGGTCATGCTAATTTCAAGTATACAGCACAAATGCCACAGCTGTGTGCTGACCTAAAGATAAAACCCTGTAACAAATACTTAGATTGTGTAGTTTGCAAAGAATGCAAAACACTAAAAGCTCCTGTGAGTAAGCAGTGACAGAGTTACAACTAGACCTTTGGAAATTTACACTCTGACATTATTGGTCCTTTTGCTCCAAGTCTTGGACAAGCAAGGTATGCAATGACCATCACTGATGATTTCTCAAGATACACATTTATCTACATCTTAAAACATAAAGATGAGGCATTTGAGAAATTTAAAGGTTTTGTGACATGGGCAAATGGAAAATTCCCTAGGCACTCCAATGTGATAGAGGAGGAGAGTACCTTTCTCACAAATTCAAAAGGTTCCTAGCAGAAAGGGGATAGAACAAATTCTTTCTAACCCTTACACCCCTCAGCAAAATGGTGTTGCTGAAAGAAAGGGCAGAACTTGCAAAATGCGATGGAATGCATGCTTAAAGATTCACATTTATCTTTTAAGTATTGGGGAGAGGCAGTATCTACTGCCTGTTATGTACAAAACAGATTGTATAACTCTGTGATTCTGGATACTCCATTCCATTTGTTTTATGGTGTGAAACCAAAGGTAAACCATCTTAGAGTGTTTGGTAGCACTGCATGGGTTCATATTCCAAAACAACAGAGAAGGAAAGGAGGCCCCACAACAAAGAAAGCCATCTTTGTTGGCTATGAACAAAGCCAAAGGAGCTACAGGTTCATAATGGGAGAGAAATTAATAATTAGCAAAAGCACTTCTTTTGCTGAACAAAACTGGGGGAGATTAAACTCTAGCTCTCCAGTTGATCTGACCACCACAAGAGAACAGCAAGGACTTGCTGATGGTGATCTTTTGCCTGATGAGGACATTAAACCAGAAAAGCAAACTGAAGATCTGTCTGATGGGACAGATGCTTCTCAGGAAAGTGATAGGAGTCAAAATTTAAGCCCTGTATTACCTCGCAGATCTCAGAGAAGTAATAAAGGCGTTCCTCCATCACGTTTTCAGGCTGAAACAGTAAAGGCTTTTCACATATTCACAGAACCTGAGTCTTTAGAACAAGTGAATGCTTTACCACCTGAGATTGCACAAAATTGGCATTCTGCCATGCAACAGGAGTTAGCATCCTTGAAAGAAAATAAAACATGGAAACTGGTAAATCTACCTCCCAATGAACGCTGTCTAGGCTGTAGGTGGGTTTTCAAACTGAAAACGGATGCTGATGGCAAAATCCAAAAATGTAAAGCAAGGTTAGTTGCAAAAGGGTTGACTCAAAGGAAAGATTTAGACTTTGACAAGACTTTTGCACCAGTTACTAAAGGTGAATCAATTAGATTACTGTTAAAAATTGCTGCACTCAAAAGGAATGTCAGTTCACCACTATGACATTCAAACTGCATTTCTCTATGGTGATTTAGACCACAAATTATACATGCAGCAACCCCCTGGCTATGAAAAAGGGGAGAATCTAGTCTGTGAACTGCAGAAGTCTATGGGTTAAAACAAGCTGCCAGATCCTGGAACCAAAAATTAGATGAAAAACTGCAGAATTTTGGTTTTGAAAAAGGAAAAGCAGATCCATGTGTATATATGAAGAAAGACAAGGCTGTATGTATCTGTGCATTTGTTGATGATTTGCTGCTGTTCACACCAACAGAAAAACAAAGGCTTGATTTTGAAGCCTGCATGAAAAGCCATTTCACATTAAAAAGCTTTGGAACTGTAACAAATTACCTAGGTTTGGAAATACACAGGGAGAAGGATGGTAGCTTTCTGTTCAACCAATGTAGTAAAATTCAAAAGCTCCTAGAGGATTTTAATATGCAAGACTGTAAACCAGTCTCTACTCCGATGATAACAGATTTTCAGAAAGATATAGGAGAAACTCAATTAACTGAGGCAGAGAAATATAGATCTGCAATTGGAAGTTTACTGTACATTGCAAATCACTCTTGCCCAGATATTTCAAATTCTGTGGCTATTTTAAGTAGACAGGTAGAGAAGCCTACATCTACTGGAAAAGCAGCATTGAAGAGGTTAATGAGGTATTTGCAAGGAACAAAGAATTATTGCCTGAAGCTAAATGCCTCTGGAACTGAGAAATTGCAGGCTTTTGCCGATTCTGACTGGGGAGCAGATGTCAGTGACAGGAAATCCACTTCTGGGATTTTAATTCAATTTGCTGGGTCAAGCTTAGGCTGGCATTCTAGAAAGCAAACACTTGTTGCTCTTTCCACTGGAGAAGCAGAGTTTTATTCTCTAACACAAACCTGTAATGAGGGTATATGGTTTAAACATTTGTTAAAAGACATAGGGCATGGAAGTGAACCAGCCTATAACTGTTTATGAGGATAATCGAGCTTGCATTGCTATGGCAAAATCTGAAGCCTGCAGGAATAGGACAGAACATACCGATATTAGATATCAATATATCAAAGATATGATAAGCAAAGGAGAAATGTTGAAATATTGTGAATCAAAAGACATGATTGCTGATATTTTAACCAAACCTCTTGCTGTACCAAGACACAAAGAGTTAACAAAGCAAATTGGTTTGCATCTCATTCTGTAGCATAAAAAGGGGAGTGTTTGGTATATTGTTTTCTGCTACAGATTAAGGTTACTGTGGTAACTAATGATTTTGGCTGGATGAAGAGGTTGAATTTAATTGTCCTCTTTTCAGGTGTTAATAGTTGCAATTGCCTGAAGCGAGGGCAGTTTTGATTGTTACTCAGTTCCTTCTTACTCTGGAGAGAATATGCAGCTGAGGGAGAAATCTCTCCTCTCTGAGAGCCTGTGAGAATGCAGAAGCCTGTAAATATGTTTTTGTGCTTTCTGTAAATAAATTTATTTTTATAGAAATGCCTCGTGTGTGACTTTTCTGATCTCTCCTGGGCCAAATGCTTTCTAGCACTCTGCCAACAGTACTTTCTGCTTGCTGATAGAATCATAACTATTAAGGGATCATTAAGTCCAACTTCATCATTACTCTGGGGTTTATTTTGGTTTTTTTCCTCTTTATTCTTTCTATCCCCTTGTTCATTTTGTTCTTAATAACATTTTTATTTTTGTCAGAAAGAATCTCGGATGGTCTTGGGTAATTTTTTGTGGTTAATGGCCTCAAAATCTTCCCTTATGGCAATAATCTTCCCCAAGCCCCTGACATTCCCAAAACTCCCTGTCTTTGGGAGAAATTTATTCGGGAGTGGTAGCCCATGCTGCCAGTTTAATAAACTAATCTGAATTAATCTTCCTATCTCTGAGCAAGTGCTTAAAATGGTCTTTACTTCAGATCTGCATCACCTGGAAGTGCAAAGGCATCTTTTGGAATGTTAGATAATTCAATACCCTAACCCAACTCTTTTTTTTTTCCCTCCTCCCCGCTCTACATTTTTGGTAATTTATTGAACAAAAAAGTTACTACTACCATAATGAAATAACATAAGCAATATGGAATACTATGTCAAGGAAGTGGAAGAAACAGAAACATGGGAAAATGAAAGGGAAACTAAAGCTGATTATAATCAAATGCTTATCTTGGCCTTTAATAGTAGTAAATAAACTCAGAGTAATGTTAAGTGCATTTCTGTGGTAGGAGAAGCTCATTGACAGAGATGCTCAAGATAAGTGGAACTTCGTAAAAAGAAATAGTAAAAGCACAATTGCAAACAACTCCAATGTGGAAAAAAATAGAGGACAGGAGAAGAATCCAGTGGGGCTGCACAAAAAGCTTTGTGAAAACCAAAATGAATATGAATAACAAATGGGAAGAAGATCAGATTGTCACAAAATAGTACTTACGTTGTCAACTGTATGGCATTTAGAGTTGGTAAAATTGAAATGGCATAATGGGTAAAATGCCAGATGACTGGAGGAAAGCCAGTGTAGTTTCTGTCTTCCAAAAGGAGAAAAATAAGGATCTATGGAATTACAGACCCATCATCTGATATCACTATTGGACATTGATGACACAATGGTTACTGGTTTAAGATCCTCAATTAATTCCCCAAGATCTTGAATAAAATTGGAGTTTCCAAGTTAGCAAATGGCATTGAAATCAAAACGTTCATATAATAAGTGCTTATATTGAACAAACTGTCAAGGAACTCTCTGAGAGCAACTCATTTTTAAGTTTTACAGAACTTTTAAAAATAACTTCAATAAAGCTAAACTGGTTGAGCCACAGTTTCCTTCCTACAGAACATTTTATCAGCTATTCTTAAGGCCAACACTGTTTTATAATATTAGTTTTTCATGTGTAAAGGGATCAAAATTATTGATTTGATTTGATTTGAAGCTACATTTGGAAAATTTTTATCCCAGCCTATAATTAATGGTAAAATAAATGCCCACTGATAAAAAGTATGAAAAATGAAATCTCCCTTTCCAAATAGGCAGTTTCAATTTAATAATTTTTTAAAGTATCACTACTAAATAAAATGTAGTTTCTTATACACTGAATGAAATAGTGTGAAGGAATAAAAATTAATCTCTTGAAATAAGTCAATCTGAGAATTATATTCATCTTAATCACATTTTACATCAACACTCAAATTCTACATCAACTGTCTAAATCTTGTTTCATTTGTCAAAATTAGAGGTAAAATTTTATCCATTTTGAGAGCTTTTTAGGAATCATATAAAAGAATCAAATGTAACTTAATACCCTAAGCCTAAATGCGTCCAAATTTTTTTACTAAGAATTGTTGATATCAAGTCAGGTTCAAAATCATTTTATAGAATAACCAGCCAAATGACAAAAACTGCTGTTTCTGAAATAAGGGATAGGGACAGAAGTTTTTGGCATTTCAATAAAACATCTTCATACACAAGATTAGAATTTGCAGTTAGAAAGCAGAGTTTGAACCCAGTAATCTATAAACAGAGATCAAAATCAGGTAATCTGATGAATAGCTAAGAGTAAACAAATGCATCAGCAAATCAAACCATGGCAATCAAGAATCATAAAGTTAGTAGGGACCTCAGAGTCCATCTAATATTCGAACAGTCACTCATACCCTTGTTATCTCTCATATAGACTATTGCAATGCACTCTACATGGGGCTACCCTTGAAAAGTATCCGGAAGCTTTAGCTGGTCCAGAATGCAGCCGCGCGAGCTGTTTTTGGTGCCCCTAGAAGGGCACATGTAACACCACTGCTGTGCGAGTTGCATTGGGTACCAGTTTGCTTCCAGGTCCAATTCAAGGTGTTGGTTATCACCTTTAAAGCCCTGCATGGCATGGGGCCAGGTTACCTGAGGGACCGCCTCTTCCCCATTACATCAACCCGTCCCACCCAATCATGCAGAGAGGGCATGCTGCGGACCCTGTCTGTAAGAGAATTTCATCTGGCAGGGTCCAGGAAGCGGGCCTTCTCTGCAGTAGCTCCCACCCTGTGGAACATGCTGCCCCCGGAGGTGAGATTGGCCCCATCGCTCCTGGCATTTCGGAGGAGTCTGAAGACCTGGTTCTGCCACCTCGCTTGGGGTGGAGAGGGGAATCGATTTACATGGGGATGGTTGCTATAGACCACTCCTCCCACACTTGGACTGTTTTAGATTCTTCACCACTTGGATTCTTTATTTTTACCTCTATTTATATTATTTATTACTGTATTTTATTCTCTGTATTTATGGTTATGGTTTTTTAATCTATTGTTGTAAACCGCCCAGAGTCCCCTGACGGGAGGAGATGAGCGGGGATAAATTAGATAGACAGATAGATAATTAATGAATGAATGAATATAACCACGTGCTTGATGCAGGATCTGATAAAGCAGCATAACAAGAATTAGACCTATTGATTCCAGGACCCCAGTGGGTTCTTGACATACTGGCCCTAGCTTGCTCTAACTGGAGTAAGTGTTTTGCTACTGCTATTTTGTTTTTAAAACTGCTTAACTTATTTCTGGAGGCTTTACCTCTTACCATCAGCATGAATACTTCTTTGCACTTGTGGAGTCAGGGACATTCCAGATTCCTCCTCTTTCAGCTCATAATAGGCTGGACAATGTTCTCCTCAGCTGTTTATAGCTACATTGTTTCAGCCTTTTTCTCCAGCAGTACCTACACTGCATTTCTATTGTGATATGGCTCTCTTAGTCAAGCTTAGAGTGCATTATGCAAGACAATTTTCAAGATTTTCTATTTCCCATCAGTTACTATCAAATCTCTTGTACTATCTATTGTCTCTAACCAGGTTTTTTTTAAAGTGCCTACTATTCCTGTCTTGGAAAGAGTTCAGGAAGTTCTTGATTAACCATCTGGAGATATATTTACTGAATTTCTGAGAAGGAAATTTAGGATTCTTTTCTGACTGAAGGGATGCTCCTCCTTGGATTTTCATTACGTTTCTTGAAGATTCTTCCAGTAATCATCTATGAATTCTTGTGCATCAGATAAGCCCTGCTTATAATGGCATTTTAGAACTGCCCTTCTGTTCCCCAAAGAAGATACTCCTTCAGCACTAGATGAACTGTTGATTTGAGGAGGATAAATAGTGTCCCCTGTCTTCAAAAAGGGGAGAAAAGGGGATCGAAGAAACTGCAGAACAGAACAGATACTAATACTTGGGAGGGTACTAAAACAGATTATAAAGTAATCAACATGTTGTAAGTACCTTGAAAACAATGCAGCGATTACTAGGAGGATTTGTCAAGAAAATGCCTTACCAGAATAGTTTTATTTCATTTTTGATTGTCTAACAAAATATCCCTTGACATTCTGATTCACAAGTTAATTAAATATTATCTAGATACGGTTGGCTTGTATTCTTAAAATGCTCATCAACATTTCATCATCAGATTGGAGTGAAACAATATGTGGAGTGCCACACTAGATACTTTCTGAGTATCTAGCATTGTTATTAATGATTCAGAGATTGAGGGAATGTTTATCAGTTTGTAGGTGATGTAAACTTGGGTGGTATTTTCTTGCTAAGACTATCCTGCAATCATCTTAGCTTTAGAAAGTTCTGGAACAGTGCTCCATGAAGGTGTAGACCTCAAGTGTGTGAATACACAGATGAGCGTTTGAAGAATCATAGCTACAGGTAAGCAAACTCTTTTTCCAAGGCAGAACATAGTCATGTTGTGATTTAAGTTGTGTAGAAACAAGAAGAGCATAATTTCAAAAAGCTAGGAACTGTGTGTTATCACTAACTGTCTGAGTGTTGTATAGAAATGATGGCCAATTAATACCCTTGACCAACCTAATTCACAGATTATGGGGAACACAGAATTGGGGAGGGGAAGAAAGGAAGACGGTGTGGTACTGTTTCTCCCTGAATCTCTTTAGAGGAAAAGCAGGAAAAATGGCAAATAAATCAGTAAAATTAATTGTTCAGCTGAGGAGTACTCCATGCATCTTGTCCTTTACCTCAAGACCTTTGCTACAATAAATCTGCTAGGAATGTTACATTTGTCTGGCTTGCTGTAATTAACAGTGGGGAAGGCATTATGTTTCTACCCCCAGTTAACTCTCACCTGCTGCTACAATCATAAGTTATTCTTTCCACCCTCTCATCAATTCTGGCCTTTGCATCTACCTTCCTACATCCCAAGCTCAGTCTGGGGCTGCCTAATTTATTGCATTCTCAATACCCTGTCTGATGGTGGGGACAGGGAGAGATACATTTTTATTTCCTTTTTTCTTCTGGCTTTACATGTCAGGTTCCCTGTGGTTGTCAGATGCCTGGATTCTGACAAGGACTGAGCCAGTGGGACTGTTAGCTTGGCAAGGGAGGAAACAGGAAGAATAAAGGTAGCTATTTACCATAATGTGGCCTGGGGACAGAGAAGACCACAGTTGTCTTGAAGTAGTTTTTCTATTTAAAAAATGGAGGGGTAGAGACAGAGAAGAAAAATCAAAATTGTCAGTCCTCTCAACCTAGTAGGCAGGCACCAAATGCAAAATTGACTCTTTCTTCCTCCCATGCTTATACTTCTTCTATACAGCTTTGCTGCTAGGTCAAGCAAAGTAGCTCACTATTTTAGTCAAAAATTAACAGCCAGAGCAAAAGTAGTATTTTATGCTCATTGATCATAGGAGTAAAGCAACATACCTACTACCACCATGTGCTTACTGATGGACAAGTATACCACATAACTCCCCTCTTGCCTTTATTACCAAAACCCAACATCTGTCTTTTCTTCTTCAGTTAGGCCAGACGGAAGGGAAGAGAGAGAAAAAGAGAGAGCAGAATCCCACTGAAACCTGGCTTCAGGAACAAAATGAGAGAGGAATGGCCTGGGTTTTCTGGCTCTGAGCAGTAGATTGGAAGGAAGGGGGATTGAAACATAATGGCTGTTTGTTGGGCAGCATTTTTTTTTCATGAGTTCTTGAAAGAGCCATGGCCAACAAGCAAGCTTTGTTGAGTGGGGCTTACAGCAGCAGTAATGGTAGCAAAAAGATGAGAGAGGGCACCAGGCACTGTCTTCCATCACATACATGAGATGGCAATAACAACAATATGGTGGGGGAAATGAAATCATTGTGAAAAAAGGTAGCCTCCAGAGTATTAAGTGTAAACCAATAATATGAAGGCTACCTGGGGTTTATTCATCTGACTTCTGACTTTAAATATTAATCAATAGTTCTTTTGTGCTACAAAAGTGTGTTTCTTTGTATAAATTTTATTCTCTTGTATTGGGAAGCTGATTTCTTTTGCAATGTGCAAGTATCATAGCATGTCTCATTTTCTGTTTTTGCTGATCCTAGTTACACAGTCTCACCAATGGTATTCTTGGGGTCCTCCTAACATGCAATGTCGTCTTTGTATATCTTGCTGGACATACTGGAAGAAATATGGTGGCTTGAAAATGCCAACACGGCTAGATGGAGAGCGACCAGGGCCAAACCGCAATAATGGGGTATGTTCATTCACAGTATTTAAAGAGCATCTAGAGGATACAAGCCAATACTATGGTTTTTTTCTGGACTATAGACCATAAAAAGTTCATAAAAATAAGGCAGATCTGGATCTTCTGCACCATGTTAGTCTCTCCCAGTAGAGGCAATTTTGGTGTTTCTCTGAGGAAAGGACTGGCATGAACGGAAAGAGAAAAAGGTAAGCCCTTTTTAAAAAACAAACAAGGTGGTACCATTAATCCTGAATGAAGTTTGCCCATGAACTGACATGTTAGCAACACCATGCCTTTTTCAGCTCCCTATTGTTTTTCAAAAATTGTGTCTTAATTTGCTGTGTTTACCTCATTTCTGTATAATACTCATTTGTTTCTCTTTTCCCGTCCTTACATCAATATATGCCTTTTAATTTCCTACTTCTACCACGTTTTTGCTTTCTTTCAGTTCTGTTGTTCCTTCAGATACCTTCCTTATCTATTCTCTCAGATTCTAGTAATGTATATTCTGTGTAATGTGACTCGTATTCTTTTGGCTTATGCTTCAAATTGTCTCACTGAGCCAACACCATCCCTCGTATTTGGCTGAGATTAAAACCAGACATTTCCTTTGAAGGAGTTTGCCTGAAGAGTCTATCAGTGATCAGTCACAATAGAGTTAAAATATGAACTGCCTCCTGCATGACAAAACTAGACTGACGACATCCTTTTAAAAAATTTAATACGTTTACAAATGTAAAAAAAAAAAAAAGTCGGGAAAAGCAGGAAGCCTGGCAGGCTCCAAACAAAGCATTGTGGGCATAGTGATGCCTCTGATGCCATGTTGGAACCCAAAGCCATACGTAGTCTTTCTCACATTCATCTGAACATACGTACACATACATACATTTTACATTTTTTCATTCCCGCTGGCCATTTGAGAAGAGAAAAAAGTTAGTTACATCTGTAATCATTCTAGCAGGCCCACCCTGCTTTTGCCATTGCTGCCTACGCCTCATCTTTTTGTAGCTGCTATTTCTGGATAGCAAATTCTATTTCATGCACTGCAGTTCACATTTTCACCAGATCAGGTATTGCAGCCCAATACAATATCAGTTTTCTATAGAAGAAAGAAAACTTTTATTTATGGTCAGTGACTAGCAAAGTAGCTACAGCCCTAAAACAACACATAAAAGCAGGCTCAAGTACAATAAGAGTAATAAAACCGCCACATAGACCTGCCAATTAAAATTTACACATATAAGAAGTAAACAAAAGAGAACAAAATATAACAAAGCAAAGCATAAAATAAGTAAATTTTAGATAAAAGAATAAAATTACTTCCAATAAGAACTTTGAAATCCTGTAAGTAATAACATGGTTCCAGTCTGAAAGTAGAAAACAAGCCACCTCTCCCTCAGATCTCTACTAGGAGATGGTGTAGGTATACCAGCGCATAAGGTCTTGTAGAAGGGACAATGAAGATATATCTGCACTAAGGTCTCAGGTTCATTCTGGTCACAGGAACATTTTCTCTAATTAAATGTGAGTTTATGAAACCTCCTGTCCTATACTGCTAAGGGGAGACAATTAGAGCATGCCAAATGCCTTAAGGATTTACAGTGTGTTGAGCAAACTAGGTTGAACTGATAGTTTGCAAGTCTAAAAGGTTTCCAGGAAGGAACCTACTCTTGCAGGTTACCTATAGCGCTCAAGTCTGTGTGACATGCATTATCGATGACTCTTTGGCAATATCGCAGGTTTTGCTTTCTTCAGGCTTAGAGATAAAAAAGAGTGAATGGAAAGGTGGCAATAACACAGGTTAGCCATGATTTTTAGTCTCCATTGTGATATGAATGCATTAAGAAGAATTACTGAGGCCAGTAGGCCAAGAGAAAATGGAAAGTTGAGCCAATAAGACGGACGGCAAACCTGGACCCTCACCTCCAGTGGGATCCTTCTGTTTCCATGTGAATTAGAATATTTGGAACATGGAACCTAGAAGAATGTTCACAAAAACTTAGATTGGCAGCATTCAGGGGCTTTCGATTGTTGTAGATGCTTATCTGTGCCCTATACAGCATTTGGGATATAGGTTTAGTTCTAAACAGCTTAATGGCCACAGGTATGCATCTACCTCCCTTAGAGTGAAAAAGGCCCAGGATTGCCTTTGTACTTGGCTTTGGCATAGATGACTCTAGATTGTTCCTGCCAACTTCCAGAGGCTTGAAAAATTACTCCTAGATATTTAAAAGCTGGAACTCGTTCTATTTTGTTAGTTCCTATTTGCTATTGAAGTTTATGGCAACTAGATCTTCATGAGAAAACCTTAATTTTAGTCTTGGAGTAATTAACTGTGAGAGCCAGTTTGGTCTAGTGATTAAGGCAATGGGCTAGAAACCAGGAGACCGTGAGTTCTATTCCCGCCTTACGTATGAAAGCTGGCTGGGTGACCTTGGCAAGTCACTCTCTCTCAGCTCTAGGAAGGAGGCAATGGCAAATCACTTCTGAAATCTTGCTAAGAAAACTGCAGGGACTAGTCTAGGCAGTTGCTGAGGATCGGACATGATTGAACAACAACAACAACAACAACAACAAAAATTGTAAGCCCTTCCTCCTTGCAGAATTCTGCTAAGGCCCTCAAACTTCTCCTAAGACCCATCAGTATAAGCAAGAAAATTGCTGCATCATCAGTGTACAGCAGCATTGCCAAATATCTGACCCTGAATTTAGGGGGGATGGAATTCTTTTTTCTGTAAGAACAGCAACCGCTGAGTTTACATAAATATTAAATGGTAGGGGAGCTAAAACACATCCCTGTTTAACTCCTCGGCTGATTGGAATAACTGCAGTAAGATATAATAAAGTTAGCTTTACTACACCTAACTTGAGTGACTGTGTTTTCATGCAGCATCCTGATTAGTGCAAAAGCCACTGGTCCATAGATGCAAGGGCAAACTTTCCACCAGAGTATATTTCTTGGGATGGAATCGAAGGCTGAGGAGCCTACCAGTCAGCATTTCCCTTCAGCAGCTTGCATAGAATTGCATAGTCACTTCAGAAGAGCACTGCATCATTGAGTCCAATTCTGAGATTAAAATCACCTACTATTATTAGGGCTGTATTTGGGTGATTTTAGATATTGATTTTCCAGTTTATCCCAAAGTGCATTGGTTAAATAGAACAGCCTACATGGAGAAAGGTAAACACTGACAAGAGATCTTGACTGGGTAGATTAATTAGGGCACTAGGGCCAGGTTCTCACAGAATTCAAGCTGAGTGGTTATAACACTGAGGTTTTTTTGACCAGAGCACAAAGACCCCTGGAAGCCTGGCCTCTAGACACCCTCAATGTAACTTCCAAAGAGTGTGCAGCACTCTTTTTTATATGATTCAGTACAAATAATTTTGCCACTTTTCTTCTTATGCCACAGGATTAAAAAGAACAGATTTTATCTTTTGGATATCCAGTGTATGTTTGCATTGCATGAATCTCTTTTGCCAAGACCTTTATACTTACCCAAGTATAGCAGCTGGTATCCCAGCCTCCAATAACAAGTTACTCTATAGCCACACAGCCCAAAGATTCTCTCTTGAGTCATATGGTGTTAGCTATTCCTTCAGAGCCCTCCACATTGGCACTTGCTTCAAAGATGTGGGCTTTAATGTAGGCTTTGATGTCAAATTCCAAGGAAAAATTGAAAGTACCCCAAATGAAAGCACAAAGCTTTTTATTGGTTTGGAAGAATTCCCAGATGACAAAAGATACTACATTTTACCAGTCACCCAGACCATATCTGAACTATTTGAATATTAGATCATTTAAAACTTCTTTTACAGTGTCCTGTTCTAAGCCAACTATGCACACATGCACATAGAAGTTAGACTCCTAAGGCTTTACTTCTAGTTAAAGCATGTACAAGTAATGGCAAGCAAGCATGTGTGCAAATGCACATATGCCTCAGCAAAGTTTTAATCACACGTGAGCTTGCCTGCAAATAAGTTCCTAACACTGAGAGTCCAGTGTAGCATTCTTAGGTCCTGGTCCAAAGATCTAGGTGTTATGGGAGGATTATGGGCCATCCATAATCAGCCATCCAGGTTCAAAGTGACAGAATTTCAGGAGGCAAGAGGTTCAAAGCTTCAAGCACACACAGTTCAGGTAGAATGGTTGTTCCGAATGGAGTGTTGTCAGCTAATGGTGCCTCTTAAGTAGAACCTATACCACATAGGACCCAATCAAGGCTGGGGATACTCTTGCCAGGCAAGGAGGCACATGGAACTCCTTTGCTCTGCTCAGCATAGAGCATAGCATGCTTGAGGGCTAGTCACCCAGGATCCTGGTCCTTGTCATTTGACCACAGGCTCTTGAAGATTGCTGGGTGGGCCAGCTTTCAGGTATTAGATTTCTTACTGCCTCCTGAGGGTGACATTCATTAGATCAGTCTCCTCAGCATCAAGCTCTCCTCTCCCAAGGCTGGAGGTTTGGGCATTTGGAGTAGCGCCAGTGGAATTGTATGCCAGGGTGTGTGAACATGGTCTGCATCTTCCCTTGAGCATTCTTCAGGCCTGAAACTCTTCTAATCAGTGAAGTACTGGAAACATCTGGATGATGGTACAAATCCAAGATCATGCCACTTCCTATTTAGGTTTTGTCTTATATGATAACAAGGGTGGTAGAGATGCAACAGAACAATGTGGGCTTGCAAGAGCAGCAGAAGTGGTAAGGAACAATGAAACATGGGATGTACTTTGAAGGTGGATGGGAGTTTGATGTGGTATACCACTGGGTTGATTTCCACTTCTACTGAGAACAGACCTAGGAATCAGTGGTCCAGTTTCCTCAATGGCTACTGAGTTCCCAAATGCTTCATAGAAATCCATACCAAGTCCCCCACTGCTAAGGAAGCCCTGAGTTGGTGATGTTGGTCTTCAAAGTGTTTGTAGCCCTCCTCGTCCATCTGTAGCAGATCTTGGAGAACTTGGCGGATTGCCTATAGTTCTTTTAGTAGTTGGTTTGTGGCCAGGACGATAGATTCTGGTTGGGTTAATTGGAAAAAGTGGGATGGAAGCTCTTACCAGGAATAGTGTCATTTGATATATGTTGTACATTGTTGTAGATGAACTCAGCAAGTACCAGGAGTTCTACCCAATTATCCTGCTGCAAATTGATGAAGCATCTCAAATAATGCTGTGGGATTCCATTCACTTGTTCTGTCTGTCTGTCCAATTATGTGCAAATGATAGATGGATCTAGACATCCAAGCTCTTAAAGAGTGCCTGCCAGAATCTGGTGGTATATTGCAGACCACAATTTAAGATTAGGTGGTTGGACAGTCTATGTAGGCAGAAGGTGATATGTAAGAATAGATGGGTGATCTCCTTGGCTGTGAGGAGGACCGAACATAGCACAAAGTGAGCCATTTTGGTCAGGGTACCAACCACAACCAGGATTGTCATTGCTCTTTCCAAGGACATGGTGGCCCAGAGCCTTGCAAGTATAAACAGATCAGGTTTATCAAGGGCATCTTTCACGCTGGGCCAGGTTGAACAGGAGGCATACTACTGGTTTACATTAGCCTGAATGTATGGCCACCAAATGTTCCTCAAAATCAAATGTAGGGTCTTGAAAATGCCAAAGTGACCATTGCCCCACAGTGGACCAGGCAAGGCATAGTACTGCCCTAAAAATGGAGTTCTTGTTCCTAGGTCCTTTAAATAAGGCAGGACCTCCTACGCTTACTCCTGATTATCATCCCATTGATTGAAACACCTGACTAATTTCTCCTTCAAATGAACTGATAATCCTAGAGGTTCACATACTTTTGCCAGACAAAAATATGTAGATTTGTATCATTTTCCTCAATAAAGGAATAAAATGTTTTAACTCATTTGTTTAATTGGGTTCTCTTTATCTACTTCTAGGATTTGTGTGGAGAACAGATCACATTTTAGGTCATATTTATGCAGAAATACTGAAAATTCAAATGGGTTCAAAAACTTTTAAGCACCACCGAATGTGTGTTTGTTCTCTAAAATTGCCTCACTTTTTTCTTCTCTATATTGGACTATTTTTAATTTTAGTCATGGGATGTGGGTGGATGGGTAGATAGAAAGACAGACAGACATACAGACAGCTGGCTGCCCAGAGTTATATATTTAAGATGGGATGTCATGTAAATTTTATAAATAAATGAATAAATTGTACCCTGCAATTTGTCATTTGTTTTGTGTCAGACTAGAGGGAAGTGTCAAGTGGAATACTATACATCTCTCTTCTAGGCCTTATGTAGTTCAATATATTTTTAAAAGACAGATATGGAGTTAGAAAAAATAGTTATAAATTTGCAGTCAGTACAAAGATAAGGGAATAGCAAATGCCTTAGAGGACAGTGAAAGACCTTGACAAGCTGAAACAATGGATAGAAAGCAGCCATATGGATTTCAACAGGAACAAATGTGAAGTTGTACATTTGGACTGGGAAAATCCCAAATGCAGGTCTTAAAAGTAATGGTTGGAGGTGTTCAATATCTTTAGCAGGGAGAACAGTTCAGGGAAGCATGATAGCTGTCTTGTATCTGAAGATTTGTCATAAAGAAGACAGGTCAGAATTGTTCAGAGTTTGAAGAAGACAGGTCAGAATTGTTCAGAGTTTTTCCAAAAGACAGGAACAGAAATAGTGGATTTAGATTGTAAAGAAGTAGATTTCAGATGGATATCAGGAAAAAAAATCCTAATAGTAATTAGTAATAATAATAGTAATCCATTGTTTAATAATAGAAGAGACTGCCTCTGGAGGTAGTGGACTCTCTTTGCTGGAAAGGATAATTGTTGGGGGCTCTGAATAATCTTGATAACCTCTCTGTCACCTCCAGTGATACATGGGGCACCTGTATGCCTCTCACTTTGAGTTTTCCTTGGTTCATGCTTTTCACATTACATATTCCTTTTCCTCTTTCAATACTGACGTCATTAGTGACCAGATTTCCTTGTAATTCTGATCCCTGTCATTGCCTCCAAGACCTAGTCTTGAAAGTTCAACATGTTGCAGTAGTTAGAGCTGTATCTTCTGGATTGGGGATCTCATCATCTGGCATCCAGATTTTTCTACATTTTTGAGCCATGTTCACATACATGTTTTGGCAACAATAAAGAAATGGTTTGCCTACTTTCAACTTTGGGTTTGGAGTTCCTTCTAGTTGGGTTGGCTTCTCTTGGGCCTACAGTGCCCTACCTGACCTCACCCCTTTTAGCTTCAATCCTCCCTTTTGACCTTCCTGTACCAGCAAGAGCAACCCTAGCTCACATTAGTATTTCAGATTCACTGAAGCTAATGAGCTCTTCCACCATATCATGGTAATAATTATGGAAATGTTAATCCTCAATACTAAATTAGTAAAACTAATTGTCTGCAAACACCATATTATCTGATAATTAAATGAGAGCAAATTAAGAAAATAAAGGTCTCTGGACATTAATGAAATGGCCAATCAATGAAATGTTTTTATAAGAAAAATACAGGATTCTGTGTTATAGTGTTGAATATGGTAGGTAGGTAGGTAGATATAAAATCAAATTAGTGTACTTTCAGTAGGAATCCCTGATATAATAAACAGTAAAGATTCAGCTTCCTTCATTTCAGTCCTGTAATAATATATTCAGGAGCTGTAAAAAATAATGATTTTTCTTCCAGGATTATTCTTTTTCAGATAAGTAAATGTAGGTTATACCTTAGGCTGAAATAAATTTATTTGATAATGTTAACCAGCTGGCACAGCCACTGTTATTTTTCAGATAATTGTAAATTAAGTAAATATTAGGAATAGCAAGAACATTTGAACAAGAAAGCAGAAAAAGAGAAAAATATTCATCCACTCCAGGGTGCTAAACATAAATGCATAACTTCCCCCTTCCCCATTTTCTTTTAGATTTTTAAGATTTGTTAGTATTAGATTGCAAATCTCATTTTCTTTCAGAACAGTTCTGGAAATATCATAGGATGCTTTTCTTTTGCATATGCTTAGAAACACAGCTTTTTATACTTTCCTTTTTCTATTATTTAGCACCCAAAGTCATTTAGAGTCAGGTGTTTTTTAAAATCCAAATAAATAAATCTCCTTTTCTTTTGTCTCTCTTACCTTCCTATCAGGTACAAATGATAGCACAATATTTGGGGAAGGTGATACCTTAATTGTCACAATAAAAATACTGATTATTGTTTTCCATATAAAATGCTTTATGTATAATTCCACTCAACCATGAACATAACAATATTACAATTGACTTTTACATAAACATAAACATCACACATGCACATTTTAACTTCACTTAAATGTCTAAATTTATAACCTGGGGTTTTCACCTAGGGAAGAGCAAGGAGGGTCAGTGTTCTCTATAATTGTTGCCATAAAATTATTACTTTTCTCTCATGCAGCAGGGATGCATGGTTGAAAGAAAATTCCTTTCCTTCACAAAGTAGTATTCAGAGGCAGCTTATCAACAAGGTCCATGGGTACATCCTGTCACTAATATAGACACATGCACACTATTATACACACACACCATCAACAGATACCTGTATAGACACACAGCACAACACTCCTGTTCAACCTCCACGCTAGTGCACATGGACCAAGCACTAGCACAGTCAATTTACACAGTCACAGCCGTTTATCCAAATACATGATACATATGTTTTCATGAGTATACATTCCATCCTCCCAATCATATACCTTATATGTGTGCACACTCATACCTTCGTAGAGATAAATACACAACTTTATAGAATACTGTCTGGGGGGGGGGAATCTAACTGAAAGAGCAGGTTGTTCATTGAATCAATTGGTGAGGTGAGCTTCCCTTCACTGGGGGAGAACTGGGAAGCCACCTGTTGAGATGTTTTACTTAGGTTTCCTATACTGAGCAGGAGGTGGGTTTTGATTACCTTAGCACCTAGAGTCATTTGGAGTTGGATGGTTTTTAAAATATAAATAAATAAATCTCCTTTTCCATAGTTCTATTATTTTGTAGCTTTCCATATACACCTTCTTTCTCTTTACTCATCATCTCTCCACACTCAGCCTTACTTAGCCTTTATCTGCCTGCAGGAAATCTTGTTTTTTAAACAAATTTCTAACCAAACCATATGACATATTTACTTTTTTATAGAGTCCTCATACTGGACCCATAAGAAACAACGGGAGCCCCAAGTTTGCTATGAAAACACGACAGGCTTTCTATTTACACACAACCAAACTAACCAGGCTTGCCCGACGCTTATGTAGAGACATCTTGCGTCCATGGCATGCAGCAAAACATCCTCATGTGACTATCAACAGTGCAGCAATCAAAGCAGAATGTGAGTCTTTATTCTGATTGCATATTGCTAACTTACATTTTAAATTCTTAAAAAGTAAGTCAGTGCTATTGAAGGGGGAAAAATTGAGGCTTACTGCCACAAAATCTTGAGAACTGTGTATGTGGTGTATATGTTTGAAAAAAGAAAAAGTTTCTCCAGTAGCAAACTTGGGCGGCTAACGGTCTAGCATTTGGTCACTCATGCCCTGGTCATCTCCCATATAGACTACTGTAATGCGCTCTACATGGGGCTACCCTTGAAGAATATCTAGAAGGTACAACTGGTCCAGAACGCAACCGCACAGGCAATTTTAGGTGCCCCAAGGCGGGAACATGTAACACCTTTGTTGCATGAGCTGCACTGGCTCCCAGTTTGCTTCTGGGTCCAATTCAAGATGTTGATTGTCACCTTTAAAGACCTACATGGCATGGGTCCAGGTTACCTGTGGGACCGTCTCATCCCTATCACATTGGCCTGCCCCACCCAGTCATGCAGAGAGGACGTGTTACGGATCGCACCTGTAAAAGAATTCCATCTGGCGGGGTCCAGGAAACGGACCTTCTCTGCGGTAGCTCCCGCCCTCTGGAACATGCTTCCCCCAGAGGTGAGACAAGCCCCCTCTTTACTGGACTTCTGTAAACAAATAAAAACCTGGTTCTGTCGTCATGCCTGAAGCAGGAAGGGGAACAGTCACACGTGGGGATGGCTAGTGCCCTAGAAGGGCCTTTATACTCATGGATTGAGATATAACCTTTAGCCATCTGGATTTTTATTACATTTTATATTTATTTCTGTCTATATTATATTGTATTTATAAGGTTATTGAATTTTAAATTTTGTTTTATTGTAAGCCGCCCAGAGTCCCTCCTTTGGGGGGGAGATGGGCGGTGGTAAAATTTGATAAATTAAGTAAGTAAGTAAGTAAGTAAGTAAATAAATGGCTATCAATTTGAATGTGACATGAGGCCACCAAAAGTAAGTATGGAAGTAAGCAGAAAAAATACTTTTGTAAATTAGAAAAAGGAAAAACTATGTATTTGGGAGCTTGGGAGCTTGGGGGCTTACAAAATGTTGATCATAATTGAGCTATAGTGTGAGGGAGAAGTGAAGGATGTCCCAAAAACACCAGACTGACCTCTAAACTGTGAAATATAGGTAGTCCTTGCTTAACGACCCTAAATGAGACTGGAATTTCCATCGCTAAGTGAAGTTGTCATTACATCATGTGACCACACCACTTAGCAATGGCAGTTCCAGTAGTCCCAGTTGCGGTCATTAGGTGAGGACCGCACCATCAATAGGTGAGGACCTCATGCTTCTCCTGCCTGCTGCATTCACCTTCACTTCAACTCCTCCCCCCGTCTACCCCCATCCCTGCACTTTATAATTCTATATATATTGTATCTAATGCAAATATCATACAGTATATTTATTTCTAATACAATTACATAACCATTATGCTTTTCCCTAAATTACTGTATTTTGTATAAATGAGTCCCATATTTCATTGTACTTACCCATACAAAGTCTGCGTCTATAGGCAATCCTCTCATAGGTGGCAAGTATAACTAGGTCTTCAATCCATTGAGTAAATGGGGCCATACATTTATCTTTCCAATGTTGCAGTATCACTCTTTTAGGCATAGTAAGGGCAGGGAGAATCCATTTACGTTGTCCAGTTGTCAAATTCAATGTACTAGGTATCTAATTCAGGAGAATATTGTCCTCTGAAAATTTTAGCTTTTGTCTCACAGTCGCATATATGATCCACTACCTTTTCCCAAAATTTGGTAAGTATAGAACATTGTCAGAACATATGTTTTAAAGAGGCATTGTCCTTATTACATCTCCAACGCAAGGACTGTCTTCCTTTTCTGTACAAATTTAATGGAGTACAATAAATTCTAAATATTATTTTTTGTTGTATAAGTTGCAATTTAAGGTCCATTGACACCTTGCTATACAGGTTTTTTGTTGTTTATTCATTTAGTCACTTCCTGTCATGAGTAAGGATGGCGAGCAGGGAGCTCCCACCCAGACTGTCAAGCGCATGCGTAGCACTGAGGAACTGTTCAGCCATTCAAAGAGACACAGATCGGGACCGCCTTAACCTTTGGGGTTCATATGGCTGGGTTTTTCCCACGCTTCCTCAGTTTGTTAGGATTCTTGTTAAGTACTAGTAATAAATATTAGAGACCAAGTCATTGTCTCAGTGTGTTTCCTGGTAGTTAGGACACTTCCGACTCTTCGTGACTTCATGGACCAGCCGACGCCAGAGCTTCCTGTCGGTCGTCAACACCCCCAGCTCCCCCAGGGACGAATCCATCACCTCTAGAATATCATCTATCCATCTTGCCTTTGGTTGGCCCCTCTTCCTTTTGTCTTCCACTCTCCCTAGCGTCAGCATCTTCTCCAAGGTGTCCTGTCTTCTCATTATGTGACCAAAGTATTTCAGTTTTGCCTTTAATATCATTCCCTCAAGTGAGCAGTCTGGCTTTATTACCTGGAGTATGGATTGGTTTGATCTTCTTGCAGTCCAAGGCACTCTCAGAATTTTCCTCCAACACCACAGTTCCAAAGCATCTATCTTCCTTCGCTCAGCCTTCCTTATGGTCCAGCTCTCGCAGCCATATGTTACTACGGGGAACACCATTGCTTTAACTATGCAGACCTTTGTTGTCAGTATGATGTCTCTGCTCTTAACTGTTTTATCGAGATTTGTCATTGCTCTTCTCCCAAGGATTAAGCATCTTCTGATTTCCTGACTGCAGTCAGCATCTGCAGTAATCTTTGCACCTAGAAATACAAAGTCTTTCACTGCTTCTACATTTTCTCCCTCTATTTGCCAGTTATCAAGCTGGTTGCCATAATCTTGGTTTTTTTGAGCTTTAGCTACAAGCCAGCTTTTGCACTTTCTTCTTTCACCTTCATCATAAGGCTCCTCAGTTCCTCTTCGCTTTCAGCCATCAAAGTGGTATCATCTGCATATCTGAGATTGTTAATGTTTCCTCCAGTGATTTTAACTCCAGCCTTGGATTCCTCAAGCCCAGCTTGTCACATGATGTGTTCTGCATACAAGTTGAATAGGTAGGGTGAGAGTATACAGCCCTGCCGTACTCCTTTCTCAATCTTAAACCAGTCCGTTGTTCCGTGGTCTGTTCTTACTGTTGCTACTTGGTCGTTATACAGATTCTTCAGGAGGCAGACAAGATGACTTGGTATCCCATACCACTAAGAACTTGCCACAATTTGTTAGGGTCCACACAGTCAAAGGCTTTAAAATAATCAATAAAACTGAAATAGATGTTTTTCTGAAACTCCCTGGTTTTTTCCATTATCCAGCAGATATTGGCAATTTGGTCCCTAGTTCCTCTGCCTTTTCTAAACCCAGCTTGCACATCTGGCAATTCTCACTCCATGAATTGCTGAAGTCTACTTTGCAGGATCTTGAGCATTACCTTACTGGCATGTGAAATGAGTGCCACTGTTCGATAGTTTGAACATTCTTTAGTGTTCCCCTTTTTTGGTATGGGGATATAAGTTGATTTTTTTCCAGTCTGATGGCCATTCTTGTGTTTTCCAAATTTGCTGGCATATAGCATGCATTACCTTGACAGCATCATCTTGCAAGATTTTGAACAGTTCAGCTGGGATGCCATCGTCTCCTGCTGCCTTGTTATTAGCAATGCTTCTTAAGGCCCATTCAACCTCACTCTTCAGGATGTCTGGCTCTAGCTCACTGACCACACCGTCAAAGCTATCCCCGATATTGTTATCCTTCCTGTACAGGTCTTCCATATATTCTTGCCACCTTTTCTTGATCTCTTCTTCTTCTGTTAGGTCCTTGCCATCTTTGTTTTTGATCATACCCATTTTGGCCTGGAATTTACCTCCAATGTTTCTAATCTTCTGGAAGAGGTCTCTTGTCCTTCCTATTCTATTGTCTTCTTCCACTTCCGTGCATTGCTTGTTTAAAAATAATTCCTTGTCTCTTCTGGCTAACCTCTGGAATTTTGCATTTAATTGGGCATATCTCCCCCCATCACTGTTGCCTTTTGCTTTCCTTCTTTCTTGGGCTACTTCTAGTGTCTCAGCAGACAGCCACTTTGCCTTCTTGGTTTTCTCTTTCTTTGGGATGTATTTTGTTGCCGCCTCCTGAACAATGTTGCCAACTTCTGTCCAGAGTTCTTCCGGGACCCTATCTACTAAGTCCAGTCCCTTAAATCTATTCTTCACCTCCACTGCCTATTCCTTAGGAATATTAGTGAGCTCATATCTAGCTGATCTGTGGGTCTTCCCTAATCTCTTTAGCCTGATCCTAAATTGTGCAAGAAGAAGTTCGTGATCTGAACTACAGTCAGCTCCAGGTCTTGTTTTTACTGACTGTATAGATGTCTGCCACCTTTGGCTGCAAAGGATGTAGTCAATCTGATTTCGGTGTTGTCCATCTGGTGAAGTCCATGTATAAAGCCGTCTCTTAGGTTGTTGGAAGAGAGTGTTTGTTATGCAGAGTGAGTTGTCTTGGCAAAATTCTATCAGCCTATGTCCTGCTTCGTTTTGTTCTCCCAGGCCATGCTTACCTGTAATTCCAGGTGTCATTTGACTGCCCACCTTAGCATTCCAGTCTCCTGTGATGAAAATAACATATCTTTTAGGCGTGTTGTCCAGTAGGTGCTGCAGATCCTCACAGAACCGCTCTACTTCAGCTTCTTCAGCATCTGTGGTTGGGGTGTATAATTGGATCACTGTGATGTTAGATGGCTTGCCCTGAATTCGAATTGAGATCATTCTGTCGTTTTTTGGATTGTATCCAAGCACTGCTTTAGCCACTTTACTATTAATTATGAAGGCTACTCCATTTCTTCTGTGGTCCTCTTGTCCACAGTAGTAGATCTGGTGGTCATTTGATGTGAAGTGGCCCATTCCAGTCCATTTCAGTTCACTGACGCCCAAAATGTCTATCTTTAATCTTGACATCTCACCAATAACCACATCCAATTTGCCCTGGCTCATAGATCTTACATTCCAGGTTCCAATGGCGTGTTGATCCTTAGGACATCGGATTCGCCGTTCACCACCAGCACCGTCGGCCGCTAGCCGTCCTTTCTGCTTTGAGCTAGCTGCATCATCACGTCTGGGGCTAGTTGAACTCATCCTCTGTTCCTCCCCAGTAGCATTTTGACCATCTTCCGACCTGGGGGTCTCATCTTCCGATGGTATACCGACATATCTCTGGTTGTACTGATCCATTTAGTTTTCACGGCAAGAATACTGGGGTGGGTTGCCATTACCTTCCCCAGGGATCGCATTTAGTCTGACTTCTCTGTCATGACCTTCCCATCTTGGGTGGCCCTTCACTGTTTAGCTCATGGCATCATTGAGGTGCTCAAGCTCCAGCACCACGACAAGGTAACGATCCTTTGCTGAAAGCTCTACAGGTAGTCTTCACTTAACGACCATTTGTTCAGCGACTGTTCTATATTAGGATGGCACTGAAAAAATGGACTTTTCGACCTGTGCCCGAAATTACAACTGTTGCAGCGCCCCCACAGTCACGTGATCAAAATTCAGGCACTTGGTAGCCCACCCACACTTATGACTGCAGGGGTGCTTCAACTCCCCCCACCCGCCTATCTCCCCTCCTTCTCTGCCCTTTTGGAAGCCTTGCACCCTGCCTTGCGGGGCAGCAAGCAGACACAGACCCAGAACTGTGCAAAGCCACCCCAGCCCAGCCGCTCGAAGCCACCCCAGCCACGTGAAGCCACCGCACCACGTAAAGCCAGCCCAGCCTCTCCAGCCCAGCCTCCCCAGCCCAGCTGTGCGAAGCCATCCCAAGCTGCCCCAGCCTCCCCTGGCAAGGCCATCCCAGCCTGCATTTGTTCACCCAGCTGCCTTCCCTCCTAGTTCCCCACACCAACCTTTTGCCTTTTTTGCCCAGCCACCACAGGCAAAACAGAAGCACCTTGCTGCCTTTGCTAACTCCTTTTTGGACCCAGCTTCTCCGGCAAAAGTTTCCTTCATGTGGCTCCCTTTGGAACGCTGTCTTTGGAAGCTTATGCTATCTTTTCAGAGCCTTTGGAGAGCTTTCCAAGCTGGGCTGGCTTCGCACGGCTGGCCTTGTGAGATTAGGGTGTCTTGGGATGACTGGGCTGGCTTCACACGGCTGGTCTGGCTTCGCATGGTGAGGCTGGGGTGGCTTGGGATGGCTGGGCTGGGGTGGTTGCAGTTCCATCCTGTGCTGTGCCTCAGGGGCTTTAGGACCGCATTGCTTAGCAATGGAAATTCTGGGCCCAATTACCATTGTTAAATGAGGACTACCTATAGAAGTTAAGACAATCTCACATTTTCTAGGCAATATAGAAACCTCTAATTCTTTAATCCACTCATCTATTATCTTCTGCATGTTAAATTGATTTATTAATAACAAATATCTATAAAAGCTAATTGTAGGTTTTTTAATTTTAAAGGATTTAGCAAGTTGTTCTAATATCTTAGGTGCCTCAGAAGCTGAAAATGCTGCTGGTCCAAACAATGTTGCTAACAAATCTACTGTAACTGTGAATATTGCCATTGGGATACATCCGAGAGATGATAGTTATCTCTTAACACAGCATATGTTAAAAATTAATCATCTATTAATTGGTCCAAAGTCAATATTCACGCTTCCATCCAATTTTTCCATATCGCCATCTTTTCCCCAATTTTTAATGTTGGGTTTCCCCATAAAGTCAATTTAGCATGGGAAAAAGGATCATATCTTTTTTTATTAGACTATACATTCTATAGCTTTCTAACTGACTTAATTATTCCAAGAGATACTAATGTTCTGTTGTATTTAGATCCTAATACTGTCTGTCCAACCAAAGGTGCTATATATGTATATTTCAATGTTGCCCAAATTGGAAAATTAGCACCAGTTGTTGACTTCCAGTATTTAATATTTGACAATAGATAAGCTTGATGATATAGCTCCAGATTTGGAAAACTGAATTAATTGGTAATTGAATTTTCTGTAAAGACATTCTTGGAATTGTAGAACCCCATAAAATTTTTCTAAACAAAGAATTTATTTTCTGAAAATATTTACCAGATATCTGAACAGGAATTCCTCTCAGAGTATAAATTAATTGGGGAATAAGGTTCATTTTGAGAGCATTCACCTTTCCCCAAAGGGTGAGGTTTAATGACTCCCATCTATCCATAACTGAAGAAACCTCTTTATATATTTTATTTATATTAGATGTTACTAACTGAGTTATATCCTTTCGTATAGTCATACCTAAATATTTAATGGATTCGGTACAAATATGGAATTGGTATTTCTTAAATGTGTGGGTAACCAAATTTTCACCTACCAGGATCAATTCCAATTTGGACCAGTTAATAGAATATCCTGCTATTTTACTAAAGGCGTCTATCATTTGCATCAACACTGGAATAGTAGTGCTAGGTTTAGTAATAAAAGAATGTCATCTCCAAATTAATCCAATTTATATTCAACTGAATTATGTACTACTCCCTAAATCAAATTATGTTGTCTAATAGCACAAGGATTCCACGCAGATATTAAAAAGCAATACTAAAAGTGGACATCCTTGTTCAGTTCCTCTAAATAATGGGAAAGTAGCAGAAAGAATACCATTTTATTTGAGATGTAGGCGACTCATATCTTAATCCATTTTATAAATTTCAAAGGAAATTGAAACCTGTTTAGTACAGCGAACATGTACTATCTATATATTTTGTCAAAAGCTTTTTCAGCACCTAATGATAAAATTACAAACTGATTTTATTTTTACTCAAGTCTATTAAATCTACAACTAATCTAATGTCTGTTGCTTGCTGAGTTTTTATAAACCCTGCTTATCATTCTTAATAGCAAACTATCATTTGCTGTAACCTATTTGCTAGGACTGCTGTTAAGATCTTTGTATCAACATTAATCAGTGAAATTGGATGGTAATTAGCACATTGAGTATGATCTTTACCTGGTTTTGGTATAATTGCAATATAACCCTGATTAAATGTGTCTGATTATATTCCCTTACCAAGTATCTCATCATACAATTGACAAAGTTTTTGCACCAAAAGATCTATAAATGCTTTATACCACTCTATAGGAAATCCATCCAATCCTGATATTTTACCAGTTGCCATTTTAAAAATTATTCGTTTATTCTCTAGCTCAGATAAGAAAAGTTGTTTTTGTGTATCATCTAAGTGTGGTAGGTTTATATTATTTTAAAAGGTCATCAATATATTCTCTAGTTTGCTATATAATTCTGAATAAATTTTTAAAAATTGACAATTTATATCTTTTGAAGTGTTATATATTTCATCTCCTTTACCTCTAATAATTGGAATCATTGCCCTATCTTTCTTTTGATTTAAGCAATTAGCCAAAATTTTACAAGGTCTTTCACCATACTCCCAATATCTCTGTCGTAAACATGTTAGCGTAAATTCTCTCTGCTGTGATATTATAGTATTTAATTCATACTTCTTCTTCACATCAGTGACAACCTGTTGTACATCCATTGGGAATCCTTTTTGAACCAAGATGGCCACACCTTTAGCTGTTGTTGAAGTATCTGTAAGATAAACCTGTCCCACCCAATTGTTCATTAATAAAAATTTATCCTGTCCATTAGATGAGTTTCCTGTAGATAAGCAATATCTGCCCTTAATGATTTTAAATATGCTAAAATTACTTTTTGTTTCTTGTATTCCCACAGCTCTTTTACATTAAGACTAGCTAACTTCACTAGTTTTATTTTGGCCCATTTATCAATATTCTCCCAATACCAGTTCATTTTATAACCTGTACCTATTAACAAATATCTAGCAATGAACTATTCTATAATTAAATATTTATCATATTTTCTAATACTGGTCACAGATGTAGAACCTGCATAGGAACTCAAATTAATATTCAAATAACATTGTATTACATACAGTATATGTAGAATCTATACTTAAAAGAAAAAAAATGTGATTAAGTGCAAGAAAATAAAACAAAGAAGTAACATTATTATAAAACTGAAAAGAAACCTAAATATAAACAGGGAAATAAATAGAAAGAAATACACAACTTCTCAGTGGGATCACACTGTAACTCATCTCTCTTATTGTAAGTAAATATATAGAACAGCTTCAAACTAATAATTTAAGTTAGCATGGAAAATATAGAGATAAAAGCTAAATTGTCAATACACCCAGACTCATTATTATGAGGCTGGCATGAATAGAGAGAGAGAAAAAAGTGAGAACTTGTGAGTCTTTTAAAATGAGGCTTGACTCAAACTTCTCACTCAGCTATTACCAAAACACAAGTAGGCTTTTCCATCAGTAGATTTCAGTGACAAGATAAAGGCCTCTGCGTTCAGATGATTATCAAATCTGTGCACCTGATCTTGATGATTAATGCAGAATGTTGCTGGAAAACACATGAAATTAAATGCATGAAGTTGTGCTGATCTGGCGAGGCTTTGAGCTTTTGTAAACAATCTTCTTTTATCTGATACCTTATTCATAAAATCAGGATAGATTGATATCTTGCTTTGGCTGGAACCCCACTTCAGTGGAGACTTTACTGATTCCTAGTGAAATATATGTAAAATTTCATCTCTTGTGGTAACATGTAGGAACTGCACAATAATGATATTGGAACTAGTCCCAGTCTTCCATCTCATCAGAGGAATTTTAAACATGTTCAATTTCAACTGGAAAATCTGTTCCTAAAGAGAAGCGGTTTCTGAAAAAATCCTCCATAAATTCAGCCAGGTTTGATTGGCTGGGAGGGGTGGTTCAATACCAATCACACGTATATTTTTTCTACGCAGTTGTGATTCTAAATAAGTAATTTGTTTATCCAGAATATTATGACTGGCTTGTGTTATGGTCTTGTGGTCATGTAATTGATCTTCATATCTAGCCATTTTTTCTTGCATCTGCTTTAAATCATTCTTCAGCTCAGCCAGATCTTGTTGAATTGGCTTCAGAACTTGTACCTGAGCCAGAATCTCTTTTAACAAGTTAGTAGAATCCTCCTCCACCATTTTTCCTGGCTCAGCAGATAGTGATTCAGTAGGAGTTAAACTAACTGTTGACCTTTTAGATCTAGTTGCCATGCCAATAGCTTGTTAAAAACAAGATAATATGTAATGAAAAATTTTAATTACCCAGTGAACAAAGTCTTTATCCACAAAGTCCAAAAATGCAGGAGTTTGAAAGCCCTTTAATTAAGAAGTGAGAGATGTGTGTTACAGCGCCATCCCAAAGCCCCCAGCAGACCTTTGCCATCTTCTTCCTGCTGCTGACAAGACATGCCCAGCTGAAGCAGCTGCTGGAAGAGGAAAATGGTGACGGTCAGCTGGGGTCAGTGGGCAGCAGGGACGGTGGAGGGTGGAGTGGAGTGCAGGGTGGCAGGGGTGGTGGAGTTCAGAGCAGCCAAAAGGGCAGAGATGGGGCAGATAGGTGGGTGGTGGGAGTTGAAATGCATGCTGCAGTTGTAAATGCAGGTGGGCTTCCAGGCCCCTGAATTTTGATCACATGACTGTGGGGTGCTGCAACGGCCATAACTTCAAAGACTGATCGTAACTACCATTTGTTCAGCACCATCATAACTTTGAACAGTTGCTGAACAAATGGTTGTTAAGTGAGGACTGCCTGTACACAAGTTTGAGGCTTTCAAGTGATTAATGCTTTATTGCCTTGAGTGGGATGAAAAAATCTTGCCATTAAGATCTCATTTACATTCAGTACTATTATGTAGATTTTCTTCATTATGTAGATTTTCTTCATGTCATAAAAATGTCACTTTTGGTTTCAGAAATGCCACTTGTTAATATGTAAATAAAGTAATGTTTGTTCCAATGTTGTCTTCAGGTGCAGCTCGTTTACCGGAAGCTTCAGAAAATTTGTTGTCAAAGCAAGTTGTTAGAAAACCTTTAGAAGCAGTGCTTCAGTATCTAGGTAAATAGATTACCAAGTTTTTTCTGTGCTTGAGTTGTAACCTAGCATGGAATGATAGTATTATTTATTAAAATTGAGAGATTTTAACAGTCTGAGCAGGGTTACTGTTCTTATAACTTCCTTTTAGTTTCTCTTATTATCTTCCTTAAATAAATAAATAAATAAATAAATAATCTTCCATTTTTTCCCATCACAACACTGGGCTATAGTGCCACTTACAATTTTTCTCCATGAGAATGACATTTTTTCCCTTGTTTTAGAGAAAGTCATTAAAAATACAGATATATAGAAAGATTGGAAATGGAAGTCTACACTTCAAAAAACATGTTGGAAAAATATTACAAATTTATGTTGTCCGAACTAGTAACAAAACATTGGTGGCATACTAAAGATTAACATCTTAAATATGGTTTAAGATTTTTTATGAATTTGCTTTGGAAGATGAGTGAAATATAATCTTGAGATAGAAGTATACTAGGGATCTGCAAGGGACTGCCTGATCTACTTCAAGGATCAGACCTGGCTCTGCTCCCAGTCACTCCATGGATAATCTAATGCAATTCAGTCACAAGTCATAAGTAGAGCCAGAAAAACAGAGCTCTGACTTCTATCTAGCATGGAAAAAGCATAAATGTCTAAATGGTTTTTGTTGCCTTTTATTACAGTGGGGAAAGTCTGCAGAATAGTCAGTGAGAATGAAGTATGCCAAATTTCATACAAATCTGTACAGGTATTTTCAAGTGATTCTCCTTTAAAACCCAGTAATTAAGAAGTCCATAGCTTTTTTGCTTTCCCCAGAACAGACTGAAATTTACAGGAAGTCTAAATTCTTATGAGGGATGAAGCATGCCAAATTTCATAAAAATAATTGGTGAAGATTTTGAATTAGTAGTTTTTTTCATTTTTTTAATGCTTCAACCCTTTTGTTTTGAGTTAGAATTTGATGCAGCAAAACAATTCCTATGGGGAGGAATGTCATGACAGATTGCAGTGATATAGGTTGAGGTCTGGTAAGATATCTCCAGGAGCTCCTGCAGTTAGAATCAGCCTATCCAATACAAAGATCCTGGGAAAATTGCTAGTGATTCTCTCACTTTGGAAAATCGGGGGCAAGGCCAAGAGATGTTTCTCCCTAGCTCCAGTGTTACGGAACAGCCTCCTCTGGAAATTAGATTAGCCCAGCCTTGTTGATCTTCTGGAAATAAGTTATAATAGAACTTTTCCTCAAAGATAGTGAGGGACTTAGAGGCTAAATCCTTTAAAGAAAGCAACTGTGCATTGTTTAGCCTAAAGAAGAGAAGATTAAAGGGAGAAGAGAAGATAGCAGTCTTCCAATACTTGCAGGATTTCACAGGGAAGAGTATATGGATTTATTCTCCATAGTGCCCAAGGGTAGGACAAGAACCAAAGGATGGAAGCTGTACAGAGAGAGATCCAAACTAGAAGTAAGGAGGCATTTCCTGACCATGAATGGAGCAACCTATCTCTTAGCAGTCATGGGTGGTCCATTACTCGAAGTTTTCAAGCAAAGTTTGAACAGCCATTTGTCTGGAATGTGAGGTTTCCTGCCCTGAGCAGGGGGTGAACTAAAAAACCTCCAAGATCCCTTCCAATCCAATGATTTTATGATCTTAGATTGATTTAACTGAATGAAATTTATGTGTATATTGCTCCAGTTTAATGTTTTGTTGTTGTGGTTATTATTGTTTATATTGTATGTTATTATTGCTACTTTATGTTTTTGTGTACTACTAAGAGTATGACCAACCCAAACTGAGTAAGCAGTACTATAAAGAAATAAAGGATGCTTCATGCAACTATATGTCCCCTATCAATTTTATGTTACTGGTTCCAATTCTCTCAGGCTTTTTAGGCACTGGGTTCTAGGTATAGTTGCATTCAGTCTTAAGACCTTTGCTTCCCAAGGGAACTCACTGAGAACAAAGAAACTCTTAATTTCCTCTTAGCCTGAATTTTATCACCCTACCTCTCTTTGGAAGGTTATAGTAGTTGTGTTTAGAAACACATTTAGAAAAACGCCCTTGGGTGGCTCACAGGCCACTTTGAATCCCCTAGTTGCCTGCAGGTTCCTAGGTCTACTCTTATTCTTTCTTTATACCATCTACATCTCACATTTAAAAGATATTTATGAACAAACAACCTGAGATAAAATTATTTTCTCTCCAAAATCATAAAATGTTCTTCTGTCCAACAGCTTTATCAGTGGATATATTCCTAAGATATACCAGTAAAATCATAGTCAGAAATGTCTGAAGTTCCTGCATTTTTATGGCTTCCTATCATTTACTACAGGTCTGTTGTCTAAGAAACAAAATATAATTAACACTCTTCATTTTAGTTCTGGTTTACACTGATATGCTATCAGTGAAAGGCAAAGGTATAGAGATAGCTTTCTGTTAAATTAATTATTTAGCCACCCAATTCCTGCAGTTCTAGGCAGCTTAAGATATATATAATTGTGGGTTCTTCCCAGAATCCTTTTTTGTGTTTCACTTAGTCTACATAAACAAATGCTTTTTCTTTGAGCTTCTTCCGTAATAGCGTATTCCTGAGCATAATTTGGTGCTTTTTAACTTTGGTGGCTGAAAAATATATAGCGATCCAGGGTCTCCTATATATTGCAATATACAGGAGGCATGAATATTTCCAGAAAAAAAAATAGCCGCCTGTCTGAGCCCAAGAAAGATACAGGCTAAACATACATCCCCATCTCATTATTGAGGCCTTATCCAGTTTCTGGGTCCTTAAGGTCAAGGAACATTCAACTCCTATATCAGTGATGCTTTGCCATACTGTGTCCAGCTGCTCTTCAGCCATTAAGCCTGACTACATGGATGTGCAAGATTTCTGTCATAACCTGGAGTAAATTTATTATTAATTTGGGTAGTATTCATGTATACTGCTCTCAAACTTCCTTCTTACATCAAGCCCAACCCTGTTACTAATGCAGAAGAATGACATTAAAAAGACTCAAAATCTTCCAGGTTTTTTACTCTCAGCTTCTGTTTAGTAGTAAGGTTCAGGGTGCTAGAAAATTTTATATAGCAGTGAAATCGTTTTTCTTTTTGAAACAATTTTAGACTAGTCTTATAAAAGTATATTTTAAGTATATAGACTTTTATCATTTAAAGCTTAACTTTTTCCATTAATAAAACATTCAGTATAGAATAGATATGTAATTTCATAACTTGTATCTTCTTAAAAATAAAGTAGGATATCCAAAATTCTATTCCCAATTTGTCTAGATTTATTAATGATTTAGAATGATTATTGCAGATGACACAATATTGGGTGGAATAGCTAGAAGACAGAAGTTGTCACTTTTCCTCTTTCCTGTTTGATGAGAAACTACTGATGGGCACTCTTGCTATAAATTTTGACCAGCTGTGTATCTACTTAATTGTCCAACAGTCATTATCATCAGAAATTGCGGGGGGGGGGGGCTTTGCCAGATTTTTGCTGAAATTTTATGCAGCATTTCCACAATCTGCTAAAAAAAAAAATTAAAGAAGTTTCCCTTGAGTTCAGTATAACTCCAGGGGATTACATGACCAGGCTCATATAGTTTCTTTGAAGAAAACATAGAAGGGTTTCCCCATTGCTTTGGAGATATTTATCTATAGAAATATGGCAAGCAATGGAAGAAAAATTTATAAAGGGTCTAACCAAATTATGCCTGCAATTCTGGAAAATGAAGCAGTGACCAGTAATTGAAAGAGATCAGTTTACATGCCAGTACCAAGGAAAGGAGACTTAATACAGTGCAATCTCATACAGTATTCCTAATTTCACATGCTAAAAAAATAATGCTTAGGATTATCCAATGCAGATTAGAGCCCTACATGGAAGGAAAATGCCAGATGTTCAAGCTGGCTTTAGAAAAGGCTGAGGAACCCAAGACATTATTGCTAATGCATGCTGGATAATTGAGAAAGCCAAACAATACTAAAAAGAAATCAGTATGTGCTTCATTGATGATAGAAGGGCCTTCAGTTGTGTTGATTATGTCAAACCATGGAATGTCCTGGGAAAAATGTGAATCCCAGAACGCCTTATTAATCTCATACAAAACCTATACCCAGGTTGGGAAGCCATGTCCTGATAGAACATGGTGAAACAGACTGGCTCCAGGTTGGCAAAAGATTTAATCAAGGCTGCATACTCTCTTCTTTTTTATTCAGCCTATCTGCTGAATATGTATTGAGGGAATTTGGATTGGAAGAAGATTCACATGGTTTTAAAATTGGAGGAAGAAACATCAATAACCCGCGCTATGCTGATGTCAGTACTCTGATAGCTGAAAATGCGAATCATCTGCAAGCTTTAACAATGAAAATCAAGGAATACTGAAAAAAATGGGACTAACATTAAATATAGAGAGCCAGTTTGATGTAGTGGTTAAGGCACCAGGCTAGAAACCAGGAGAGCTTTTAGCTTTCCTGATACCAGCTCTGTAGTTCTTTGTTACCAGTATGTACTTTTCTTTGGTAATCTGACCCTTTTTTCACCTCCTGGAGGTATCCCTTTTTTGTTTCCAGGTCATCAGTCCAATTTTTCCGCTGTTCTTCATTTGTTTTCCTCACTGGAGTTTGTTTGCAGATCTGCTTTTTAATATCTCCTTCAGGGTCCTTTTCCTTTTAGCTTTTCCTGCCGTTGAATCCTAGTTACCATTGTTCTACGTTTATTCAAATCTGCTTTTTTGAAGTCAAAGATATATGTTTGACTCAGTTTCTTAAAATGAAAAATTCTGGCATTACGTGTCACTTTCCCACAATGTATCTGCAATTTCTACTTCCTCAACTAAATCTTCCCTGTGGATGAGAATCAAATCAAGAATATGTGATCCTCTTGTGCCTTGCTTCACCCTCTGGAAGAAAAAGTTGTTGGCACCATTAGTTAGAAATGTGGAAGGACTGTGCTTGCTGGTGTTCACTTCCCAACTAATGTTGAAATAATTCAAGTCCTGCACCCTGCTACAGGTAGTCCTCACTGACCACTCGTTCAGCGACCATTCAAAGTTGCAACAATGCTGAACAAGTGTTACTTATGACCAGTCTTCAAAGTTCCAGCTGTCGCACCACCCCTGTGGTCACGTGATCATGATCTGGTTGCTTGACAACCAGCTTGCACTTACGACGGTTGCAGTGCCCTGCAGTCACGTGATCATCATTTGCAACCTTCCCTGGCGGCTTCCCACAAGCAGTCAATAGGGAAGCCAGCAGAGAAGGTTGCTCAGGTAAGTCTTCCCCACCTAGCAGCAGCCACCACCAGGACCAAAAATGCTAATGTGTGCCACTTACCTGCCTGCCAGTCTGCTTGCAAACCATCTGGGACTTGCAACATCCTGCCGGCTTCCCCACTGACCTTGATTGTGGGAAGCTGGCAGGAAGTTGCAAGGAGGTCCTTGCTTAATGACCCGTGATTCTCACTTAACAACAGCAATGGGAACTGCCAGGATTGCCATTGCTAAGCAATGCAGTCACACAACGCCGCACTTTACAATTGCATCACTTAGCGATGAATATTCTGGTCACAATTACTGTTGTTAATCAAGGACTATTTGTATTTCATTCCTACTTGAAAAGTGTTTCTTTTGGAAAGACTTGTCTGTGGTTCTCCTTCTTTGGCTGAATTTATTCCAATCTGGGTATTTTTTTCTTTAATATACAGAAATACAATATAGAGTTTATAAAATTGTTTGGCAGGACCCCCTGCCTTCCATGTGAATCTCACAATGAGGTGTTTCTTTCAGTTAATGACTTCTGTTTCTTTTTTACTACTACAGCATTAGTACATTTGTCCTGGAGCTCAAATTCGTTTTAAATGCTTTTTATTTAAATTCTTAAATTACTTTCTTTTCTTTAACTTGTTCCAACTGTTCTCCAAAAGACCTTGTTGGAGAGTTGTTAGTCAGGACACCCTCAACCTCCGTATAAGGGAATGACAAATAAATGTTGGAAATGTTCTCAAGGTGAAGATAATTTTTATCATCTCTGGTGGACTTGTAAGAAAGCTAAGACTTATTGGGGTCAGATATATGCTTTCATTCAAAAGATTCTTAAGGTCAACATAGGTTGAAGCCAGAAGTTTTTCTTTTGGACTTGATGGATAAACAGTTTGAAAGAAAATTTGGGACTCTGTTTCTATACACGATAATAGCAGCAAGACTTTTATATGCTCAAAGGTGGAAGGACTTACAAACTCCTACAGTGGAAGAATGGAGGGTGAAATTAATAGAGATGGCAGAGATGGCAAAACTGACTGCATTGATTAAAGAAAATAATTTTGTCTAACTTGTTTCTACTTGGAAACCACTTTTCGACTTTTTGCTTGAAACTGAAAAAGATGAAGTTTTAATATTGGGATTTGACGATTAGGACTGCGTAAGAATATACAAATAATGTGTTTTATAGATAAAATAGAGTGAGAGGTTAATGTATTTTTATGCTTGTATCTGTACTGAAGATAGTTGGAAGTCTCTCTTTTTTCTCTTTTTGTTTCTGCATTTTTAAGTTCTTTTTTCATTCTTTCTTCAAATTCTTTCTATTCTTATACGTATGTTTTACTTATATTCTGAAATTTAATAAAGTTTCTTATTTAAAAAAAAAAAGGAGGACACCCTCAACCTCCCATTGCAGGCCACCTGACCTTCAGCTGGGTTGCCCTAAAGGCTGCATTTCACAAATGTCAGAATATAAGTAAAACAAATAAGAATAGAAAGCAGACTTAAACCACCCTGGATATATATAAATTTTGTGGGTTTTGCCTTGGAGAATAGACTCTTCGAAATACTGCCAGGGATTTACTAAACAGACTTGTCACACTTGTTCACACTTGTGAGGCCTTCTTTGAAGCAAGCTCTGAGGGTAGCTGACATGGAAGCTGTAATAGCCTTTTCATCTTCCTTCAAAACTCCAGCTAGTCCCTTAAATAGTGTGGGAGTTCCTTTATCTCTTCAAGTGATCAACTGAATTCAAGTATATCAGCTAGTATGATATGCGATTACTTTGCCAGGTTTCCATGGTTCCATGCTTTCTGAAAACAGAGACTTCCGGCCTTATGCTGGTTAGTATATCTACAACTTCTTGTTAAATCTAAAAGCTGTATAAAGAAGAGGAATGCTAGATCTTATTCCAACATCTGCTACCTACTTCTATTACAGTGGAGACACTCCAATCACCAACCTATAGATGAAGGCAGAAAATTGGACAGTCTTGGATTCAAAATATTCTCCTTGAGCTTTCCCTTTGTGACCCCAGCTGACAAGCATGTATACTGAAATACCATTTCTTGTGGAAGAAATTGCCTCCATTCTCATGTGCAAGAGGGCAACAGGCGTATAGACCAAGACAATTGGCAAGAGCAGCATGATTTGCTAAGCAACAATTAAATACAGCTTATCACACAGTGATTTGATAGCTGAATGTTGTTTATTGCTTTTGTCACTGTGCCTGGCTTCCTCCTGCTGGACTGACACTGGAGGCCAAGGCTAAGACTTTCCCTTTAAGGGGATAGATTGGTAAGCAGTAAGACCAATGAAATCCCGGACAGTGTGCATATATTGACTACAGCAAAGCTGCTTTGTCTTCCCTCATTGCCATTATTGTCTGGCTCCTTCTCAACTAGTTTTTCAAGTGGACGAAGTATACTGTTCTATGTCCAGAGGCTTTCACATAATTATAATACCCTGCCATTGTTCCTTCCTTCATTGTATAGTAGCTGGATCCATATACCAATATGTATTTTACCATTTAGTCTCTCAATAGCCTTGGAAGTTTTTTTCTAAATGTTCCTATCATGCTCTTTCACTTCCAAGGATATCATTTTGTAACCTTACCTGGATAACTTCTAGTTGGGTATTCCCACACTGAGCTTGAACCCTTCCACTACTATATCACATGAGCCCCTCAATCAGTTAAAAGATATCTTTCTTTTTCCCATGCGACTTACCCAGTTTGTTGGGGCAACAATAGATACCATCAAGGAAGCTCTCTTTCTAGTGTTGCCAAGATTTCATATATTACAAGTCCTCATACACAAAATTTCCCTAACAAGAATAAAGAGGCTGTGTCATTCTCTTAAGTATTGGACAGTGTAGCATTTCGGACAAGTTATTTGCTTTACCTGTCTGTGGATGTACCTCCTACCAGACTGGAATTTCCAGTCCACTCTTCCAGGTTCATAAAATCATGGAACTGGAAGAGATCTACAAGTCATCTAGTCCAATCCTTCTGTTAAATGCAGGATCCACTACATCTCTGACAGATCACCATCCAGCCTCTTTGTGAAGACTTCCATTGAGGGAGAACTCACCACTTAATGTGGGAACCTGTTACACTGGCTGATAAGCTCATACATTCAGGAAATTCCTCTGCTAGTTCCTTCAATGCTCTTCCTTAGTATCATTCAAAATCACTTCATTCTCTTGCTATCTGTCATATACGTGCCTTGAATTTGGATCATATGGCATTTGGATCAGCATTTAGTTTTGGCTTTCTAAGACCTATAGTGTCTCTCTCCCCCTCCCCCCAATATTTCTCTAAGTAGAGAGTGACAACTATCAAACTTCCTTGCAAGCTGGCTAAGCAGCAGTTCCCCATTTCAGTCTATGCTCACTCTACAAGAGTGACAGCAAATTAACAACTTTCTCCTGAGAAATTTCCCATATCAGGGATAAGCTGGATGGCCATATGGACTCAACCTTCATCCAGCTATACAGACTGAACCCACATTCCCAGAAAGATAGGACCGTTGAAATGTCTAGAAAATTCTGAATGGTAATTTGCATAGGCACTTAACCCATATATGTGAATTCATAGAAGACTAATTGAAGAACTGCAGATACAGGTAAGTAACCAGTTTTTATGGGGAGATATGTGCAAATATAGGTCATGTTCAGTTCTTCTCATCTGTGTATAGCTTTCGTTTTAAAAATTGGGCAACCCATGTCATGCTTTATTCATTCTTAGAGCAGATTAGGTTTAAACCAAAGAGTGAGAAAATGTTTTCTTATGAAGACTGGATGAACCATGGGAAGAGTCAGCAGTGAACCACTGAAATTGACAGTAATTGGAGCCAGATCATGACCTTGAACAAACTTGAGCTAGAGAGAAGACAGAGTCCAAACTATTTCCAGCACTGTAGGTTTACATAATCCTTTTTCTTTCAGTTATCTTTTCCTGTTTATCTCATGTGTGTGCATGCACACATCTCATGTGTGTTCATGTGTTTACAGACTCACACTCATGAACCAGATATACCAGGCCAAGAAAGGTAATTCAGGAAGAAATAACTACAGTGCAGAAGACCAGATGATACCTACATTAAATCGGGCAGCTCTTAATATTCAGATATTGTTCCCAATGTAATGTACATGAATTTACCACTGGCTTTCGCAAAATTGACCTGAGATTATGCTCTTTCCATACAGAGTCTCATCCCTGCCCTCTGAAACCTGATCCTACTAAGAGTTTATCTGGCTCCCTCAACAGCATGCCTTACAAGTTTGCTTCAATGATTAACAGTGGATCTCCAACTATCTTAGGAAAAAGATGTTATGAACAGCACAATGGGATGGATGGTAAATATTTTCTGGTGTTAAGTTTTGACATTATTTACAGTAGTTCTTAAGTTTGCAACCTAGTAGCCTCAGTAGCTTTTCATTTTTGTTAATAGAAAGTAATAATTCTATTAGAGTGATTTAATGATTTTTCTATCTGAAAATTGTTCTTTAGTGTGTAGTAATGCAAAATGATTTTGCCAAATACTTTAGAAGTTATTCATATAATCATAGAATGTTAGAAGTGAACGTAGGGATCATTTATTCCAGCCCCATGCTCAGGACACTACCACTTCTGGATCCCAGGCATAATAGCTATACAGCCTTTGTTTAACTTTGTTTAACATTCTGAGCAGCCTGTTCTATTGTTGACCACTTGTTAGCCGAATTTCTTCTCAATATCCAACCAAAATGTACTTAAATCGTGTCTCATAGAACAGTTCTGTTCCATCTTCTTTATAACAGCCCCAGCAGAAGAGAATATATGTAGCTCAGGGTTGAACTGTGGAGTCCTTTGTGCTCTCTGAGCTTGGTTGTTTGCTTGCAGACATTTCATTACCCGACTCGGTAACATCATCAGTGCTAGTGAGTGTGGGGTTTGCTCCCTGTTTATATACTTGCCCTGCCGGTGTTGGTGGGAATATGGTTTTCTTCTTGGTAGTTTCTTGATTACGGTATTGTTTTCTGCTTGAATTTTTGTCTGGTATTAATCCCTGCTTATCTTGGTGTTGGTTGCTGGAGGCCATATTTAAAGATGGCGCTGAGTCGGTATGTGTGTTTAAAATGGGTGTGGTTTGTTGGAAGGTTTTATTATGTTGTGGA